>NC_081568.1:142464108-142500282 GCF_022355385.1 Mustela nigripes
CTTTTTTTTTTTTTTTTAAGATTTTATTTATTTATTTGACAGACAGAGATCACAAGCAGGCAGAGAGGTAGGCAGAGAGAGAGGAGGAATCAGGCTCCCTGCTGAGCAGAGAGCCCGATGCAGGGCTCGATCCCAGGACCCTGAGATCATGACCTGAGCCAAAGGAGGAGGCTTAATCCACTGCGTCACCCAGGCGCCCCGCTAATTCCTTATTTTTATTTTTTAATTCAATTTATGAACCTATCATCTTAGAGAGTGAGGGCACATTAAAAATCCTTCCCCACGTTTCTCTCTAAACCTCCTATGGGCAACATGGGTAATGTGACAACCCTGGCTTCTGATCTGGAATGGCTTCTAAGTTTAGCCTTTTTATTCGTAAGACCTTGATATTTGAGCATGTGGTTAATTCAAATGGATCCTTCATTAAGATCCTGAAAAAACAAAGCTGACTTTAAACGACTATGTATTTCACAGATTATAGTCAATAGGAAGGGGAGATGGAAATCTAAGCATTTCTATCACCCACATGATCCTTGGACGGCCCACAGGCTGCAGAGGAGGTCATTATCTCCTCCACTTTGAATCTTGAATTCTGTCCTGTTAAAGTTGAATAGGACCTATTATTTCCCATAAGACAGTGAAGCTGTTCGCTACATGGGATACTTGCGCTTTTTTGTTTGTTTGTTTGTTTCATCTCTCCTGTGTGGGCTTCTTCCACAAGCAAAAACAATTCTTCCAACGGTGCTATGTGAACAATGGAAGTTACTGACTTTGTGCTTCCTTTGCTGGTTACTATAGAATGAAAGGTTGCTGACACATTGAACTCTGCCCTCTGTCGACCCCACAGGAAATGTATAGACACCTGTCATAATATTTCAGGCTTTCTGGTGGGCAGCTGGATACCCGGAAAGAATCTCAGCTTAGAACTTGTTAGCTCTGAGATAGAAATGGGACTGAGAATAAGTGCTATGCACCCATTATACTTACCTGTAGAAGGACAAAAAGGAGCAAACCAAGAGACTGCCTAAAAGTGTTATCGACATGACCACATCTGTGTTGGTGTCCCCCAGGGGCTCTGTTATTCCAGAACCCTGGCAGAAGTGAGAAACAGAACGGCATTTGATGTTTTCCTTTAGTGGACTGCCCTCAGGCTCTATTCCTATAGAATTTAGCAAATGAAAAATAGGATTTTTCAACAAGCCCTTTGTGTACTGCTCTCCTGGCTCACAAAGACAGCATTGATAAGTCATACCCGCACAGGGAAAGGGAGGGGGGAAGGAAAGCAAGGAGTGGGTATGAAATCTTACACTCCGCACTGAAAAGAAAACTTCTCAGTGTTTGTTCTGTTTAAGCCACTGTCAGAGTTTTAAAAATTAGGAAGCACACGGGTGGTAGGTACCAACTTTTCCCATCAAGGAATTTGACTGCCGTCTTCCCACATCACAAAGAGCAGCTTTTTTCTGAAAGCCTTTTTCACAAAAGGAAGCAGAGGCATGCATGAGGGAGGAATCTGAAATGATTTTACAGAACGCGGAAAAGGATGCTTGCGGTAAGGCACATTTTTATGATTATTAACAGGAAGATTTAAACAGGAAGCCCGGGCTTTTCGCTTGCCCACTACTGAGAAGCCAAGCGTGCCCGGACTTATGAACTGCAGAACTATAAGGTCATAAATGGCTATTGTTCTAAGCTGTTAAGTTGGGGATGATTACACAGCACTAGCAAACAATGAGCCACACATGATATTTTTCTCTCCTTCTAGAAGCATCTTAAGGGGAGAAATTGAGGCATTCACAGCTTCATACTCAGCACCTAGCAGAGTGCTTCCTTTACAGAGTTAGATGCCCAGTAAAAAACTTGCTGAATGGGGCGCCTGGATGGTTAGGGAGTTAAGCATCAGCCTTCGGCTCAGGTCATGATCCCAGGGTCCCAGGATCAAGTCCCTCATCGGGCTCTCTGCTCACTTGGGAGCCTGCTTCTCCTTCTACCTGTTGCTCTCCCTGCTTGTGCTCTTTCTCTGACCAACAAACAAAATCTTTTGCTGAATGAATGAGCAAAGCAAAGATGTTCCTGAACGTCACCAAGTAATTCTGTCATTACTTTTAGAAACAAAAAAGAACATGTGCACAAAAGACCATGGCTTGAGTGTCCAAATCCTCAAGGTAGGTTTTAAAAGACAGCTTGGTCTTCTAACGGAAAGCCCTGTTGGACCAGAACCAGAGTAAGAGGAAACCTTAATAATCAGGATTCACATACATACACGACTTGCATTCCACTTTTAGCAGAAGGAGAGAGACATAAAGACTTATCTGGTTTCAATCAATCAGAGAAGTCAACCAAAACCATCACCACCTCATGAGTAAGCCAGGCAGCGAAGCGCGGGAATGGAAAATCATTCAAGCCAGAGGGAGAAACTTGGTTTCTACTCCAAGCTCTGCCATCAGTGAAGTATGAAAATTCAGGTCAATTTTTATTGTCTGATGATGTTCATGTTTAAAAAAAAAAAATGACGGAGCTCACAAGCATTTTTTGCAATTCAAGCAGCACATCTCTAGCCTAGAACCTGTTGCCGTCAAGCATCACTGCTACTCCGGCTATGGGGGCTGGCTGACTGTTTCCATGTGGCCAAGGCCACGAGCTTAGAAGTTCTTTGTTTTCAAACTGTGATCCTTCTACCTACCACCAGATGGGCCGCTCTTTGAAGTTTACTAAAAATGCATAATCCTAGGCACCAACACGGAACTCCTGAATCCAAATCTAAAATGTTCACAAGATCTCCAGGTTACTCTGCACACAGTGCAGTTTGAAAAGTGATCATCTATTTCTCTGGGGGGTCTTCTCCTTTCCATTCTATTACACCCACCCCAGTTCCATTCATTTACTTGAATGGCCCAAGTAGACGCTTAGTTTTGGTAATGCCCTAAAGGAGGCTTTGAAGTTAATCAGACCTCCTATGGGAAATGTGTTGACACTGATACACTGTGTCATTAACATTTTCTGTAGCCTCGGTGAACCCCGTATTCTTGTCCAGAAAATGGGGATAGCAACAATCTCCTAGTACAGATAACGTGGTGATTCAAGGAAACGATTAGCAGAGAGAACTGGCCACAGAATCTGACATATAGAATGTTCTCAAAAGTAAATGACTACCACCGTCACCACCACCATCTTCATGACTATCACCCACTGATGGCCAGAGTCACTATCATGAAATATGTAACAGGTTCCTTATCATCCAATGAATTCTGATTATAGGCATCCAGAATATTCCTAGCACAGTCTAGAGCATATCGAGTTGTGTTATCATTTGGATTCACACTGAGAAATTACTTTAATATAAGCCTTTTCTTATCCTCAGGGACACTATAGAGATTTCTAAGTGAGGTATGTGACAGCATCTTCTAATAGAACCCAGTTGTTGGAGGATATATTTAGGAACAAATCAAATGGCTCTTTGTTAAGGACAAGGCGGCAAGTTTGGAAAAAGTGACATCTCAGCTAGATTCATATGGAAAATAGCTTTTGGTCATAAAGACAGAATTCCAAATTGAAAGAAGCCCCAGCGAATTAGTCACTGAAGAAAAATTCCTCTAGGAAGAAGGATTTCAGCCAGCAATTCTGGAAAAGAAAATGACAATAAGGTTCTTGATATACAATGTGATATCATTAGCTACACTTAGCTCATACACTGTCGATCACTTCAGTGAAATCGTACACAATAACTCTGCCTCCTGATGGATAGAAATGAAAAACAGATACACACGTTCAAATAATTCCTTCAACTCTCTATGTGGATGCAGCTTTGCAGGAAAGAGTTTGCTCATGAGAATTCGAAGGCAAATGAGCTGTCTAAAGCAGGTATCTGTATCTCAGGTTTCGTAACAGGATGGAGTTGACAATCTTTAAGTCCGGACACTAACGTCCATGAAAGTCCATATTAATTAAATGTCATTTTGAAATCAATCATGATCAATGCCCTAAATCCATTTTTTTCACATGACACACCATCAGCTCATCGAGCCAAGAACGGGGAACCCATCTGCTACTGTCATTTGCAATCCCAACCTATTGTGAGCCAGCTATGAGCAGCTCATAAATACTTCACGCCACCGACAAACACAGGAGTCTCTGGGCTGGGAGTGGAGTAAGTCTTTAAGATCAACAAATCAATCATTTGAAGGCTCTGAACTGGAGGAAACCGTTTCTATCAAGCCTCAGGCAACCACCAAGTCAGGAAAGAAAATAAACTAAGTGGGAGAACCCAGAGTGAAAAGGTTAAAGCAGCTAAAACTCCAACCACAGACGCCCCAGGTCTGAAACCGCTCCCTACGATGGAGGCCCTGGCTTCTCTGAATAACAGGTGTTTCTAGTTCTTACTATGCCCTGTGCCTTCTGTTCCTGTGCTCTGTGGCAGACAAGCGGAAAGCTCGGTCCTCAAAGCCAAAACTGACTAACAGGCCCCACACTGAGAGGCATTTCCTGGTCCTTTCGCTCCCTTGTGTTGAGAGCAAACTCAAAAGGCATTCGAATCTCTGAATTTTTCCTCTTACATTAGAATCCAGGTCCCTGGAAGGTTAAGTACTCCTTGTCCACAATCGCTCTGCTGCCTGAAAACTATTAATGGAAAAAGTACTATGCCAATCACTTAGGAAAAAGTTACCATGGCAATCAAAAGTTACTACACCCTCCCACACCTGAAGAGCTACAATGGCCCTTTATTTCTAACGGTGCAGCCATCAGAGAACTAACGTCATAGAAATCATTTCAGTCCCAGGGGACATCGCTGCTATAATGAAAGAAGACCACCCTTAGAGAGGACCATGGTTTTATTGTCAAAATCTTATAATAGGAGAAAAGATGGAGGGGAAGCGTCAGTGGGGGGCAGTAGGAGGGAGTCAGGCAAGGGGCTCCAACCGGGACTTTCCCCTTGATAACAGTCAAAATACTGCTCCCAATAGAATTATCACCTTATCTTCCTGATCTCATAATAATTTTCTTTTCTTTTCTTTTCTTTTCTTTTCTTTTCTTTTCTTTTTTTAAAGATTTTATTTATTTATTCGACAGAGAGAGATCACAAGTAGGCAGAGAGGCAGGCAGAGAGAGAGGAAGGGAAGCAGGCCCCCTGCTGAGCAGAGAGCCCGATGCGGGACTCGATCCCAGGACCCTGAGACCATGACCTGAGCCGAAGGCAGCGGCTCAACCCACTGAGCCACCCAGGCGCCCCAATAATTTGCTTTTCTCAAGAAAACTAGCAATGGTTTACAGTTCTTGTTCCTTGTAGGTGGGAACTTTTAGAAAAGAAGGCACAAGAAAAAAACGGAATTTCAGTGCCAAGAGGCTACTGTCACTTTTTAAACTGCCCCCCTCCGCCCTTCTTCATTCTCTCCCTGTCCCTTCTGGCTGTGTGTGTGTGTGTGTGTTTGCCCTCTAGAGTGTAGACACAACATGGCTCCCTGTACATCTGCCCGTAAATACCCACCCACTTCAAGCCCCCTCTCCTTCGGCCTCTGGTTCCCATTTCTCAAGCCAATTACCCAAACCGTCAGCATGTGTTAGAGGAAGAAGGACAAGTCTTTGATCGAAAACGCGTGGAGGTGAGCAAGAAGTTGGAACGGTTAACTTGAAAAACACTCAAGACAGATTCCTCTCACTAGATACAATTGCTGTCATTATACTCTGTTTTCCTTATCTTCTATTGCTCTAAAATTGAACGAAACACAGGTTTTAAATAGCACAGTCATTTGAATTCCCTTTGCCAGTTGCACTAGAGTTTCTGCTTTCATCAGCTTGGCCATCTTTAGGTTTTTCCATGGATTAACTGGACTCCCCGTTTTCTTGGCTCGCTTGCTCCTTCTCCCTCCTCTTCCCACCTCCCTGCCTACCACACTCCTCCTCCTCTGCTTCCACCTCTCCCCCCAACCTTTCTTTTTCTCAATTCCAACACAGTTCTCCCCGTTTGGCCCATGAAGTACATAGCTCGAAGGAGTGGTCCTTTTCTGAAGGATGCCTTCGCTTTACATCTGGGGGTAAACAAGTGGGTCTGCGTTCTTCTACTCTTTTATTCCAAACGAGATTTTTTTTTTCCCCCTAATCAAATGAGTAGAGGATGCTAACTGTCACTTTCCATATTTTTGTGTATTTTAGGCACGTACTAGAGTCTAGAGTCAGTTCTTCCCTTTTGTAGCAGTTATATTCTGTCAAGTCATCGTGAACACAGAAACATTGCTCCTAAGGGAAACGCAAGGGTCCCTATGAGACTTCAGGCACAGTAGACTGGTCTCCTCAATTGACCACTGCCTAACCTTGTTTTATGTGTGTTGAAAGACACCTGATTTAATAGATATTGATGATACATTAACATTCAACTCCTGACCAAAGAGCACTCTAACTCATGAATGAACGAAGCTGATTGAGCGCAACTATTTTCTCCCTGAAGTACAGCACACAGCCTTCTTTTTTTTTTTTCTTTAAGATTTATTTATTTGACAGAGATCACAAGCAGGCAGAGAGAGAAGAGGAAGCAGGCTCCCCGCTGAGCAGAGAACCCGATGTGGGGCTCGATCCCAGAACCCTGGGATCATAACCTGGGTCGAAAGCAGAGGCTTAAACCACTGAGCCACCCAGGTACCCCAGCACACAACCTTCTTGAACAGAGCTTAGGAGCGCAAGATAGGCTTGCGCAGTATACCGACATGGCTTTAAGACAGGAAAAACACCAACACAAGAACCCCACAAAAATGTAAAGACCATAGCACCAAACTCATGATGAGTAGGACTTTCATTTATAGCATCAGAGCTGATACAAGAAGGATGAGGACCAGAGCATTCAATCTTAAGCAGGTATGGGAGTCACATGACTCAAAAATGTTGCCCCTCTGCACATGCGTCCAGGAACGAGCGCCAAAGCAGCACAGGGGTTGGCAAAGAAACCTTACTTAGCAAGGAAGTGATTACAAATACAGAATCCACAAATAATGAGGGCTGATGGCAGTAACGTGCAGACAGAGCGTATACCTGACACAGGCATGTTTCAGTCTCCCTTAAACTTTTGGCTCATCAGGTTATAAATCAGCATCAAGTTGGGAGGTAAAAAAAATGAATGATGACCTGTGTTTCTTGTCCTTAATTCAAGGCTGTTAGTGAAAATTTTAAGAGGTATTTTAGCCTAGCTTTGCAAGAGAGTTCGCTGCCATTTTGTCCCATAGGGTTCTGGTTATTATTACGGCTGCTACTGCTGTTTTTCTCTCAAGGGGAGGAAAAGAGGTGAAGATTTTATTCCAAAACATACGCCGCTGGAAGCAGAAATAGCAGTCTTGAAACCAGAAGTACCAAAAGTGTTGGGTCCAGCGAGCCCTTCAAAAGAGTGAAAGAGAACCCTGGAGGTGCTTATTGGAGGAATGGAGGGAAACCTAGGGAGATTGAACAGATGGAAAGAAGGAGTATCCAATGTAGTAAAATCATGACAGTGCAGTCAGGTAATAGGGAGTTGTGAGTTAGGTGAAATCAGCAGAACAGAACTTTTTGCAGAGCTTTTAGCTAGGGCCATCTGCTGAGCATCATGTGAAGGGGAGTTTGCCTTACAGGACATGTGTATTAATGCATGCAGGACTGGGGACCAGAGAGGACCCCCAGAAGACAACAGCAGTGACCTAGACAGAGAAACTGGGAAAAATAACTTAACAGAGCCAGCTGTAAAAGCTATTCTGAGAATTAGTAAGTATTTCTGAATTACTCTAAGAGGCAGATAAAAATAGATTAATTGAAAATGATTCTTAAGTTTGGAGCTGGTTGAATAGAAAAACGGCCCCACGCCTGCAAGCATCAGGGGAAACTGAGAGGAGTTTTGAGTACCACAGGATTCCAGAAGTCATCTAATTCAAGGTTGGATTCAATAATGCATCCGGGAGAGAGGATTTTCTTTGCTCTCCTTTCGGGGAAATGAAACTTTTCATTTTTTTCCACAAAGCAGTAGGTTTTATTGGCGCAAAGAGCCTTCATTATCATTCAGTACTTCCTTATTTACATATTTTTTCACAAGTTTTAGCCCCTTGTACTGCTGTTCTCACTTGGAAGAGCATGGAAAAGTAAGTCTTCTTTCTTTCTCATGTACTAGTCATGCTTGTAAACATGTGAAGTCAGTTATCAGGCACATGCCTGGTCTTCTGTTCCCAAAGTCAATATTCTTAGATTCTTTATTCATTTCTCTCATTAAATAGGCTCCGGATCCTCCTCATTCTGGGTCCACCAGGTTTAGCAGGGTTACCGATGATATGAGTTGTTCAGAAATTAATGTAAGTTCCAAGAAAGACAATGACTAGTGTGGGGTACAGAGAAATTGCTTCAACTCTCAAACACATTTTTTCCCCAAATACAAGGATTTTTTTTTTTTTTTAATACGTAAGCCCCTCAGATATCTATCAACAGAGGAATTGAGTCCAATCCCATTGACAGCCACCCTGTACTTAGATAATTAGGCTTCTGGACCTCAATTGAGGATCAGCACCATGCCCTGAAAATGGCTGATGTTAGGCAACAGCAGAAGTAGGACATAGGAAAAGCAGACTAAGCAAAGCAAGTGGAGAAATGATGGAGAGGAAAGAGGGAGATCCAGAAGGGTCAAGGGCCAAAAAATAAAATGAAGTAAAATGAGTTTCAAAAAGGAAAAGCTGAAGAAAATCCTTTCTATTTGGCGATAGAATGGTCTGCTCTTGAAGACAGCAGCTTCAGAATCCTGCTGAGGATCCAGTTAGATTTCAGGGGTTGGGAAGAAGTCAAGCAAGGAAGCTGATCAAAGTCCAGGAATCACACAATGTGGAAATCAAAGACAATAGGAAAATCCAACAGTAGCCACGAGTGTTACATATTTTCACTTGTAAAATATTGTTACACGTTTTCAGTCATGTCCTCTAACTTGATGTCCTCTGTAACTTTGTCAGGGCATCTGAGATTCCGAATCTCCAATATAAGTAATCAAAATAAAAATTTCACTCAGGCACCCAAATAATTATACCCATATACAAAAGCAAAATATCATTAATTGTGTTTTCAGTGAATTAGAAAGAAGAGATGAATTTTCACTACAAAGTACCTAGTCAATTCACAGTCGAGTGTGGTTTCAACTCTACAACATCCTTCCTGGATTTCTTAAGAAATCAGAGACATCATCTTACATGTGGGTCAGTTATTTAAAATTTTACTTTAAAACACTTCTGTTATATAATGATATCATAGCAGGGCTGGCATTTTCAAAGTCAAATTAAGGAAAGCACTTATTTGCATATCCTGCCTCAGATCCATGTTGTTTGGGCGCTCTTTTGTTCTTGACACAGACTAAGATCAACTATGTAAAGGGTCAGAAACCACAGAGCTTACATTAATAACATCAGGACTGTATCCATTCTCTTGAAACAAAATTTTTGAGTTAAATAAAATGGGCAAGTCTTCCCTTTTTCCCCATCAATAACTCAGAATGAAAAGTAAGAATTTTGGGGGTGCCTGGGTGGCTCAGTTGTTAAGCATCTGCATTTGGCTTAGGTCATGATCCCAGGGTCCTGGGATTGAGCCCTACATTGGGCGCTCTGCTCAGCAGGAAGCCTGCTTCTCCCTCTCCCACTACCCCTGCTTGTGCTCTCTCTGACTCTTTCTGTGTCAAATAAATAAATAAAATCTTAAAATTAAAAAAAAAAAAAGAAAAGTAAGAATTTTCCAATTTTCAGTAGGGACCTACTGTAGGTACTTCTATTGCAAACAGAGTGGTAAGACTGTATTAGGAAGCTATTTGGTGAAACGTAGGCCAACTGTGTTCATAAAGAGCCTCTGTTCAATCAGTGTTACTGGAAAGCAAAGCTCACAGTTCCATAAAGGACTGTGCTTGAGTATGTTTTCTTCCGAGTTGTAATAATAGCAGGGAATCATGGGTAACCTAGGTTTCCAGCAGAGAACGGGTAAGGAAAAGGATGTTGACATGTACAATTTAGAATACACTGGAGCAGTCAAAAGTAAAGACACAGCTATGTTGATGAGTATGAATACATTTCAAAAACATTGTTGGGTAAAAATTATTAAAAAAGAGGGTCGCCTGGATGGCTCAGTGGGTTAAAGCCTCTGCCTTCAGTTCAGGTCATGATCTCAGGGTCCTGGGATCGAGTCCCGCATCGGGCTCTCTGCTCAGCAGGGAGTCTGCTTCCCCCTCTCTCTCTGCCTGTCTCTCTGCCTACTTGTGATCTCTGCCTGTCAAATAAATAAATAAAACCTTTAAAAAAAAAATACTTGGTAAAGAAATGAAATCATTTCTTTTAGTGCAGTTTAAGAAAATAAAGCATAAGCATATATAAATTATTATGGTCTCTCTCTCTATCTCTCTCTCTCAAAGCTATATCCAGTGCAGAGCAACTAGAAGGATGGAGAATGAAAACATAATATAGTCACAATAAGGACAATGAACTGAGAATTCCGATTAAATTAACTCTGCAACTGGTTGTAATTTAAGAAATTTAGAAGTCACTGTGGGGGACCAAAATGTTCAGTCATATGTCAAAACAGGAATGGACAGAAAATGAAAATATCAAATAATGTATTAGTTGTATTTCCCTATAAAATATTTAAAGTAACTTTTAGGAACACAGAAACATGATGTATTATGTATATAATAAGTCATGAATAAGCAAATATATTACTAATTCAAACAATGTTTACTTTGGCAACTAGTCAAAAAAAACTGTATCCTTCTCTACGCCTGGGCTATGCAACTGTTTAAGATGAAGAGGAAAGCGCCTTTCAAGTGAAATAGTTGGTTAGAGTTGATTATGCCACTTATAAAGACTAGAGCGTAGGAGCTAAACACACAACACCATTCATATTCATAATATGCGCTAAACACGGTGCTTGGAATGTTAACATTTGCTCAGTATCTGCTTGGAGGGACCCTTGTGCTTATAATCTCACTTCATCCTCCTGACGACTATGAAATAGTTACTGTGACAACCAATTTTTAAAAAGGGAAAATGTGGGGGGAAGGGTAAGAGCTTCCAATTGTAACACAGGTAAAAAAATGGCCAAGTAGCCACCAAGCCATGGTGGGTAAGAGCCTCCTCCACTGCCTTCTGCTGCTCTTGTGATGGATTGCTTCAATACGGATTCCATTTCTTTTGAATCCTTACCATTGTTACTCCTTAATTCAAGGCCAAGTGATGAGCCAGCCCCCTGCCCGTCCCCAACAGCACACTCTCCTCCATTAGGCATAAACATGCCAGCACTCTTAAAACCCAACAGCCAGGGTCACCTGGGTAGCTCAGTGGGTTAAGCCTCTGCCTCCGGCTCAAGTCATGATCTCAGGGTCCTAGGATTGAGCCCTGCATCGGGTTCTCTGCTCAGCAGGGAGCCTGCTTCCTCCTCTCTCTCTGCCTGCCTCTCTGCCTGCTTGTGACCTCTTTCTCTATCAAATAAACAAATAAAATCTTAAAAAGAAAAAAAAAAAAAACAGCCAACCAGCTAACCCATTCCAGACAGAGACAACACCCACTAGCTAGCAAAGTAACTTTTTGAGAACTACTTGACATTCTTAGCAAACACAGGCTTCTGAAACCCAGCAACCATGCACAGCCAAGACCAGGCTAACAGCACTTAGATTACTAAAACACATTTCATTAGCCGCGATATAAAATACGTCAGCAAGATTTACACAAGCTCTCTCTCGGCAATCAGGAAATTGCATTTCCTTGCTTAGAAGAGTTACAACAACTGATAAGATTTTTTTATTTTTTTCTCTCCCTGCCTCTCTCCCGCGATTGTTGTTTCCCATTCAATTAGCTGGAATCAGGTAAATCCATTTGAGATCAGGGCCAGGGCACTAGAGCCTGGGTTGCTACCAGTGCTTATCTGTCAACTTTTAAGGGTGCTATGAATTGCCTCTAGACCTACCTCTGCCTTTCAATAGCTTTGGGGATGAATGCATTTTTCTTAAGCTGCATTTTCTATCTTTCTGGCATTGGGTTGGTCCTTTCTTGGATTCAAGAGGATGGTGTCCCTGTATCTCGAGTATGAACCGACCAGAGCAGGATGGCACACTCTGCCGGAGGGTGAGAACTGAGAGCAGGCTGGCAAAATCCCGGGCAGCAGATGGCAATCCAAAGAAAATGATCTTCCAGAACGAAGCCGCTGTATTAGCTCGAGTAAAAGAGAATCGGTCATCTGGGTGCATTATCAGGCTTTCCAATAATAGGATCAGGACAAAAACATGGTATCAGTCTAACCGCGGTGGCATAGAGCTCTCCGAATACAGGTGCCGGCTGGATACTTTTGTAAGGGCCTTTTTGCTTATGCCTACCCGTGATTTCATTAGTTCTTTTCTATGACTTCTTTTTTTTTTTTTCTTAAGATTTTATTTATCTGACAGAGAGACAGTGAGAGAGGGAACCCAACCAAGCAGGGGGTGTGGGAGAGGGAGAAGCAGGCTTCCAGCTGAGCAGGGAGTCAGATGCAGGGCTCGATCCTAGGACCCCAGGATCATGACTTGAGCAGAGGGCAGACATTTAACAACTGAGCCACCCAGGCACCCCTCTCTGACTTCCTTTCTAACCTCTTGCAACTTAAGGCTATTTTCCAAGGATCTGGGCAGCACTTTGGAAAGAAAGATAAATAATTCTCAACAGTTTTAGAGCCAGAGCTGGGTCTCAAGCTATATAAAAATGCAAGAGAGACGTGAAATGTTGAGCTCACACAACTTTCGTTGCTGAAATGCAGATGAAACATATTAGACACAAAAATAATTCAGATCAGGGGCTCCTCCACCATCTCCCCGCTAAAGAAAGACAATTTCTTTGCAAATGAAACTGAATGCTATCAATTTAATTCAAAGCCAACAGCCAAACAGAATACCTTTTAATCCTCAGTCTTCAATTTTTAGTTAAGGCACTGGTATTAAAATTAACAAGAAAATAGGAACACCAAGAATCAAGAAGTCTTCCTCATTTAACCTGTAAACATATAATTAATCAGGAAAATCAAGCAAGAGCCACCAAGACTAACAATTGTAGGAATTAGCATATCTGAATCTATTTTTGATATTAACGGGGAAAGCATGGATATTACCTAGGGGTTGAATAAACATCTTAACTGAGAAATGATTAATATTTTGCTACCAAGATTTTGTTCGAGAAAGGAGGGCTATATTAAAGGAAATGGATTGCAAGGCCGAGCCTGCTTTGTGCTAAGAATTCAGAGTTTATAAAACTGAAAGTAGGGGCACCTTGGGTGGTTCAGTGGGTTAAGCCTCTGCCTTCAGCTCAGGTCATGATTCCAGGGTTCTAGGATCGATCCACGCATCGGACTCTCTGCTCAGCGGGGAGCCTGCTTCCTCCTCTCTCTCCACCTGCCTCTCTGCCTACTTGTGATCTCTCTCTCTGTCAAATAAAGAAATAAAATCTTTAAAAATAAGTAAATAAGTAAATAATTTTTAAAAAACCTGAAAGTCAAACAAGGATATTTACCGAATATAAACTCTGACAGTCTGCAATAATAATATAAAACTTCAAATGTTTTAACAGAAAAAGTTGGTAACAATACGTAACAATTTTTCCTATTTATGATCAATCAATTTTCTTTGTGGCTTTCTTTAAAACTTTATCTTTTTTTTTAAACTTTATCTTTAATTAAAATCATACTCATCATGCTGACAACATTGGAAAAATAATTCTAAAAGAACTATAAGCAAGTCTCATGCCTAACTGGCCATATATACATATATATTCCAAGTGGCTCCAAAACAATTTAAAGACATCTGACCTTTTCTGAATATTTTGGAGAACCGTTTTGACTCACGTGACAGAGACTGCCAGTTGTTCTGACTTTCTTCATCCTCTTTTTCCTTTAAAAATACAATCCAGGGGCACCTGGGTGGCTCAGTGGGTTAAAGCCTCTGCCTTTGGCTCAGGTCATGATCCCAGGGTCCTGGGATCAAGCCCCGAATCCGGCTCTCTGCTCAGCGGGGAGCCTGCTTCCTCCTCTCTCTCTGTCTACTTGTGATCTCTCTCTGTCAAATAAATAAATAAAATCTTAAAAAAAGAAAAAATACAATTCAGGTGGACGACCATGCCTCCCAAAACTGCATGGTCTGACCTCCTTGAAAGCCAAGAGCTGCCATGTTGAATAAGTTTAGGCCAACAGAGGGAGGAAGTTTAACAGTGCAGAAGCAGTGAGTCCCATTTCTGGGTAGTGTCATGAAGAAATGCCATGGACCCTTCTCACTCTCTCTTTGATCATGCTAAGTGGGCTGAACTCAGAACAGCAGTGGGTAGGAAGGGCACAAATAGCAGAGCTAGATGTGAGTGATTTAGCATACATTCCAATTTTGAGTCTCTTAGTGGGAGAGAGAGAGTTTAGGGCTCCTGTGCTGACTAGGCTCTACAATGTTCTCAACAACCCGGGGTCTTCTATCTTGTTTAAGCTACTCTAATTTTGTCTTTTCATTCTGCTTGGAGCAAAAAAGAAATAATAAATAATAATAATAATAATAATAATAATAATAATACTCTCATGAAATTATACGGATGCTGGGTGTGAGTCATCTGGCAAAATCTAAGTTGTAACAAATATTTATCCTAGATCATGAGAAATAACTAAGAGATGTATTGTGAGATATTTCTCCCAAATCTACCAGGTGAGCTATAGCACCACAAAGAACTTCATCATTCCAAAGATTTGGAGCCTCGTGATCTCGGATCAGAATATACTCAGGCAAAACATACAAGTGACAAATTACTATGCACCATCTTCCTCACTTCCTCCACCAACCCCATCGCCCCGTTCCCAGTCTCCAAATTCTCTCCTGAACCAACTTATTAGGTAGAATTATGAAGAAATGTTTATTGTATTTTTTTCCCACCTCAAGTTATTGGAAGTGCAGAGCACAGCCCTAGCTTAGGGGCTCTTTGCCTCTTCCTTGATTCCATTAGCCTTTTTCACTCATTTCACCCTTCCCTCCCATTATGAGACAATCTTAGAGCTAAAAGAATCCATGGAAATCAAGTAGATCAACACTGATTTAGAGACAGACTCTCCCTAGACATGTTGCATTAGCCAGACCTGTGGAGTAAATGTTCAACACTTAGAGGAAAAGTCCACTCTCTAGAGAGAGACGACCACTGTCTTCCCTTCACTAGAGAGCTGTCTGTTTTTCCATCTAGGTCCTGTCCTTCTTTCTGTCCTTTCTTCTCTGTGTCCTGTATTTCTGTCTTGTGATAAAGACAGAGAAAAAGGAGAATGTGTAGAAAGGCAACAGAGCATGTCTATGAGACAGGGCCATCTATAAGATGTTTTCCCAGATGTTCTCTGTATTTTAGTATCTTCTTAAATGAATCTCTTCAAATAATTACACTTCCATTTTTGAGAGGCTGACTTCTGTCAGGCTGTGTTCCCACAGTCTTTCAAAGTCCTATCACAGTACATCGCCACCTTTTCCAAACCCCACCACAATGACGTCTACACCCCCCAGGGTCAGTAACCAGTAGCAAATCCAAGAGAGAAATTCAAGCACTGTCCTTTACTTCCTTCTGTGGTCTGCCCTTCATGTCTAATTCATTAACGACAGCTATGAATGCTACTGCATTCATGTTCCTTGAACTCACTGTTACCTTCATCACTGTTGCTGCTCACACAGACCTGCCTTGTTTAGGTTATGAAATCAACTTCATAAGTGGCCCGACAGCTCCAGTACTGTCTCTATTCTATTCCTTTGAACCTTACAGCTACAGGGGTCATTCTAAAGGTATATATAGCCATAGCTCTATGTATTCCCTCAGTCAATGTTCTAAGCTGTAGGACACCAATTTTCAATAGTACATACCAGCCCCTGTATGATCCAGCCCTGGAGGGAACTGTTACTACATCTCTCTGCCACCCTCTCTACAGCCCTCTGTGTTACCTCTAGGTCCTTAAATGGGACAGGCATTCTTTTCACATATGTGGTCACCTCTGGACATGGGATCATCAGTAATAAATTCTTTAAGAAGGATCTCTCTGAGTCTCCAGTTTAAATCGAGTACCCATTCCCTGTGTTCCAAAAGTTATCTTGTACCTGTTGCTATGTACGTGATAAGTATGCAGTAGAAATCGGTTCAATTAATTTGAAATGGTTACATTAACAATACAATCAGCCATGTCACAATCTACTATTAAACAATTTTTCAACCTTGACCTTGCTTTTGACTAACAAGTTCAGGCTAAGCTACCTGTCTATAGCCAACTCATCCCACACCACACCTTCAACAAACTACATACACATATATACCCATGTACACCCGAAAGACATAAAATAAATAAATAAAGCCCAACTCTGACATCTTGCCTCGAGCTTCCCTTCCTCTAGCTGATATCACAGACTTTTCTTCTTGTGAAGATGGTGGTTGCAAGTAGACCAGTTAATCTTTTTTTTTTTTTTTTTTTTTAAGATTTTATTAACTTATTTGGCAGACAGAGATCACACGTAGGCAGAGAGGCAGGCAGAGGGAGAGGAAGGGAAGCAGGCTCCCCGCTTAGCAGAGAGCCCGATGCAGGGCTCCATCCCAGGACCCTGAGACCATGACCTGAGCCGAAGACAGAGGCTTAACACTCTAAGGTTCCCAGGTGTTACCCCATAGGCCAGTTATTCTAACATTTAAATGTACTTGTCCTGGGGCACCTGGGTGGCTCAGTGGGTTAAAGCCTCTGCCTTCGGCTCAGGTCATGATCCCAGGGTCCTGGGGTAGAGCCCCGCGGGGAGCCTGCTTCCTCCTCTCTCTCACTCTCTGCCTGCCTCTCTGCCTACTTGTGATCTCTGTCTGTCAAATAAATAAATAAACAAACAAACAAACAAATAAATAAATAAAATCTTTTAAATAAATAAATAAATAGATGTACTTGTCCTATTTTCCATCCTTACAGAGCTAATCTTAGCCCTTCAGAGCATGCTCAATTAACCTATGTCAACAGTTACTGCCCAAATAAACTGCAAACACAAACATTATCTGAGCCTTCTCCCTACTCTGTCCCATACCTAATCTAAAGGGAAGAAAATATGTGGAAATGGAGGGGTAGGACACAAGTAGGCATTTTCTCTAGATGGCATCCGGGCACAGTGCTGTTAGAACTACAGTAGATATAAAGCCCAATTATATTAAAATATATCCAGCTGCAAAACAAAAATGAGAGAAACGGGTTTGCCAGAGTGAAAAATTTGAGGCTGATAATTGGATTACAGAGGAGTTCTAACTTTCATTATAGCAAGAGAATGCTATGTGGAAATGTTCATTTCTTTCCCCATTCTTCAGCAGCTGAAATCACGCATACCAGCGATCCCTTTGAAATTGCTTTGTATAGATTCCTAAACTACCTATTAATCTCAAACAAAAGGAAACATTAAAAAATGACAAAACGTCTTTAAGAATTCCAGCTGTCTCCTGTCTAGAGCACCATGACAATGTGCTAATGTGACCCTACTAAAAAGATACAGTGAGCAACAGAAGCTGAAAGTTAACTGCCTTCTTCTGAAAACTACTTGTTTCAAAGAAACTTGTGTTGCCAATTCATGTTCATGTCAGGACACCTTCAGTACATCTTTAAAAAAAAAAAAAAGGCGATATACTGATATACTCTTTCTCTTGGTAAGTGGTGGAGATCACTAACTTTGCAGACCCCAGTTTAAGTGATTCTTGCTTCAATTTGTATGGGTCAGACTATCAGCTCTGGTAGAAGCAGTCATTGGCCAACTGTCGGTTGGTTTCGTGTGCCTGAGTCTGAACTATTCATACATCTCTGTAGCTTAACTGACATTTTCTGCTCTGCGGACTTTTTTTTTTTTTTTAAAGATTATTTATTTACTTATTTGACAGACAGAGATCACAAGTAGACAGAAAAGCAGGCAGAGAAGGGGGAGGAAGCAGGCTCCCTGCTGAGCAGAAAGCCCCATTGTGGGGCTTGATCTCAGGACCCTAGGATCATGACCTGAGCCCAAGGCAGAGGCCTTAACCCACTGAGCCACCCAGCTGCCCCCCTGCAGACACATTTCTAGGCACTAGCCCTATGTCAAATATCATGGAAACACTTGAACGCTGGAAAAAAGACCTGAAGTTAGAGAGACAAAGATTAGCTGACCCTCCCAGATAATTAGAAGAGATCTTTGTCCTGTTAATTAGGAGAGGCAAGATAGAATTTTTCATGAAACAATGAGAATATGGCCCATGGGAATGGGGAAGCCAGAACCAGGACCTCTGCCACCACTGGAAACACAGCAACCATTAGCTAGACTCATTTCCTGGAGACTTTTACTCCAGTATCCACACCACCCTGTGAAGGCATTATACATAAGTATTTTGCTAGTAACGACAACACATGAATCACTCCCATGCAACCCATTTAACAATCCAAAGACTAACTGTTGAAGGCGAATGGAGTTTCGTGAGCAAGTTAAGGAGCTAGTCAAACCCAAAGAGGGATAGGATAATGTATTTTTAGATGATTAAAAGTTTTACTTTTAGAAAAGCAAATGGATATCTCCCTTAGTCTAACCATTTCTTGTTCCATAATATTTTTATGGGCATAGCTAAAGATGACCTTTAAAATCATGTTGCTGTTAAGTCAAATATGGCACTCCACTGAAATTGATGGTCATGGTGCTAATACAATCTGAAATGGAATATGGGATCTACCTAATTTGCCCTTTATCAGAAGCAATAGAGCATTTGGACACTGATCAGATCTGTAGGCAAGATATTCAGTCATATGCTATTATTAAACATAATTTACTGGAATGAAATATTTCACACTTATAACCATTTCAAATAATGGACACAGGTATCTTTTTTTCATTACATTCTCTGACAAGATCAATTTTATTGCTCTTGATACATAAATAGCATGTACTTTATCAAATATAGGAAGAATAACTTGTGATTTCATTAGTTATGAAGTTTTTCCTGCTTTTTTTTTTTTTTTTTTCTTTTTGGCTCATGTGAAGGCATTGATTTAACATGTGCCTTTTTTGCCTTCCCACCTCAAGTTTTTACTTAAATTCCAGTTAATTAACATACAGTGTAGTATTAGTTTTAGGTATAGACTTTCATCACTTATATAAAACCATAATTACATGAAACAACGAGAATATGGTCCAAGGGGCTGGCGAAGACAGAACCAGGATCTCTGCCACCACTGGAAACGCAGCAACCATTAGCTCGACTCATTTCCTGAAGACTTTTACTCCAGTATCCACACCACTCTGTGAAGGTATTATACCTAAGTATTTCGCTGCTAATGACAACACATGAATCATTTTATGTGCTTATAAATCACTTTACATGTGCTATAAAACCAACATAGCAACATAGCTCCGTATTCTCAAAGGTAGCTATTATAGTTTATCAATAGGTCTGAAAAACCACTCACAATTAGATGCAAATTGGCAGGAGAGGTTAACAGAGAGTTCTCACAAATTTAATATTATTTTGTAATTATAAAACACCTTAAGTTTTAGCAAGTTTTAATAGTTGGGAACTATTTCTGGAAATCATTACTAAATACTAATTGCAGCCTAATGATTCTTCCTAAATAGAGAAGGCATGAAGTTCATACACATAGTTGATTTTCCGTGAACAAAGAAATTTAGCACTCATCATTAGAGTCAGAGCTTAAAATAAAATACATAATTAACAAAGGACAGTGGGTGGGCAATAGAACCTAATAAAAACATTCCAACAAGTAATATTATCAGCTTTAGAATCTAATCACTGTTTTCATAATGACCTTGAGGAACTCAATTTTGAATCTTTGAGCATTACTGCCTATCCATACATATATGTATAGACCATACTCAAAGATTATATACACTTATGTAATTATGTGCAATATTATCTCTTTTTTAGCTTGCAGAATAGACATCAAGATATGAAAGTATCTATTGAGGACCACCACCTTCAGAATTGATATGGGCAATGCATCAAAACTGTTGTTGGGGGCGCCTGGGTGGCTCAGTGGGTTAAAGCCTCTGCCTTCAGCTCAGGTCATGATCCCAGGGTCCTGGGATCAAGCCCCACATCAGGCTCTCTGCTCAGCAGGGAGCCTGCTTCCTCCTCTCTCTCTCTCTCTGCTTGCCTCTCTGCCTACTTGTGATTTCTGACTGTCATATAAATAAATAAAACCTTTAAAAAAATTAAAAAAAAAAAATGTTGTTGGATCCCTTAAGCAATGGGCACATCATTGCTACAAACTTGTTGGGGGGGACCCTGAAGTATGACACCAAACAAAATCTGAATCCCAACTTACAATTTATAACCATTTTATATATAAAAACAAATTTATATATATATTTATAAAAATAAATTTATAAAGCTTTTTATTAACCTGAAAGGTAATTCTGTAGCTGTTTCTTTGCATTTGGGGGAAGTCACAAAGCGTTCTTTTTGACAACGTCACGAACACTTTGAAACCCCCTTCCAGGGTTGGCATATAATCTCAAACTGTTGAGAGATACATTGACACTCATTCCAGGCTCCCATGGGATCCAAATTAATAAAACTATCTTACAGAAAGCTAAGATGTTGTGTGCATTTTCATTTTTTTGTTTTAGTTATTTGTACACTTTACTTACATGGATTATAAGTAGATCATTTGATAAGTTCTGATAAATACATACGCCTAAGTGATCCCAAGTTTTCCCAACATATGGAACATTATCGTCACTCAGAAGTCATGTCCGTCTCTGCTTCACTCTCTGACCTGCACCAGCAGCAACCACCATCCTGGTTCTTTTTTCACCAAGATGAGCTTTGCTTATAGTAGAACTTCATAAAAATTGGACAAAATGGTACAACCTCTTTCATGGAAAACTTTCTTTCAGTGGTATGTTTTTCAGATTCAACCCAATTTTTTAAATTTTTTGCATCAGTTCACTCTTCACTGCTAAATGACATTCTAGGGGATGAATTTATCACCTGTTGATGAACCCCTGGGCTGTTTACAGATTTTGGTTATTATGAATAATGTTGCTGCGAACATTCTTGCACAAATTATTTTGCGGGTATATTCTCTCATCTGTCTTTGAAAAATACTTGAGAGTAGAACTAGTCCATAAGCTAGATGTAGATTTAGTTTTCTGAGATACTGCCGGATGATTTTGCCAATTCACATTATCTTACACTCCTACACACAACAGAATAGATTCCGTTTGTTTCACAGCTTCTCCAATATTCAGTATGGTCAGTCTCTTTAGTTTTACCTATTTGATGGATATTTAACAGTCTTACAGTTTTAACCTGCACTTCCCTGAAGACTCATGAAGATTAATGCCTTCACATGCTTATTTCTTGGTTAAGAGTTCCATTTGTTCGCCCATTTTTTTACTGCATTGTATGTCCTTTTATTGTTGAATTAAAGGTATTTTTCTTTTTTTTATTATGTTCAATTAGCCTGCATATAGTACATCATGAGTTTTTGTTGTAGTGTTCAACAATTCATAAGTTGCATTTAACACCCAGTGCTCATTGCAACACATCCCCTCCTTAATACCCAACACCCAATTACCTCATCCCCCTACCCCACTTCCTTCTGTAACCCACATCTTGTTTCCTGAAGTCCAGAGTCTCTCATGGTTGGTCTCCCTCTCTAATATCTCCCTCTTCAGTTTTCCCTTCCTTTTTCTGTGGTCCTCCGTGTTATTCCTTATGCTCCACATATAAGTGAAACCATAGGATAATTGACTTTCTCTGCTTGACTTATTTCACTTAGCATAAACCCTTCTAGTTCCATCCATATTGTTGCAAATGGGGAACATTCATCCTTTCTGATGGCTGTGTAATATTCCGTTGTATATATGAACCACATCTTCTTTATCCATTCATCTGTTGAAGGGCATCTTGGCTCCTTCTACAATTTGGCCATTATGGACATTGCTACTAGGAACATTAGGGTACATGTGCCCCTTCTCTTCACTACATCTGTATTTTTGGAGTAAATACATAGTAGTGCAATTGCTATTTTTCATGTCCATACTGTTTTCCAGAGCAGCTATACTAGCTTGCAATCCCACCAACAATGTAAGAGAGTTCTCCTTTCTAGAGATATTTTTTAATATATACCGAGCCCCAGTCACTTTCAGGACTATGTTTTACCAATTCATAAACTGGGCTGCCATTTTCTAGTTGTTGCGCTTTGACAAGTAGTTTTACATTTTGATGTATTCCAATTTATCAGATTTTTTTCTTTTAGGATTGTTGTTCTAAGAAAACATCACCTACCCATAACTCATCAAGACATTCTACTTGTCTAGTTTTTTGTATGTTTCTTTGTTTAGTCATGATCCATTCCCAATTAATTGTGTATGTAGTTGAAACTAGAGTTTGAGAATCATTCATGTCCATATTCATATCCATTTGTCCCAGCACCACTGGGTAAGACTTTTTTTTCTCCATTGGATTCTTTTTCTCTCTTCATTAAAAGTTGATCATATTAATGTGGATCTATTTCTGAGCTCTCTAGTTTCATAACTGACCCATGTGTTCATCCTCATGCCAGTACCCTACCTTCATGATTACATGGCTTCATGCTAACTCTTGGGTTAAGGTAGTGGTGATCCTCAAACTTCACTGTGGTTTTTCAAGATTGTTTTACATATTTTAGTTCCCTATGTGTTTGAATAAATTTTAAAATTAGTTTGTCCATTCCTAGGAAAAATGGGCGGGGGGGACCCTGGATGGAGTATGTTTGCAATTGTATCCCATCTATAAAGCAATTTGCAAAATGTCATAACCATCTTACCAATATGTCTACCTAACATTTGAAACATAAGTCCTTTGAAATGCCACTACTTCTATGTCCCAGCTATCATCAACCTTAAGGCCACTTTGATCCCCTCAGGAATCCATCTCAATCTCTACTATCCTTGCCTTTAATAGCTTCTCTCTCTCACTGCTTTTTATGGAGTAATACCGTGAGATATACCAAGGACAAAACAAATGCCCAGCCTGGTTCCAGGATTGCTAATCACACAGATTTCCAGATAATATTTTGAAATAATCAACAAACTTAAGAATGCTCTTCCCAAAAAAATATCTGTTGATTCATTGCCTCTTAATTATATTCCCTAAGAGACCAGATCAGCTTTAAAAAAAAAAATGTTTACAATTTTTTACACTTTAATTGATAAAATTATGCTTTCTCCTTCTGCGGTCTTAATTGTTATTGCTCTTTCCTACATGATCTTTAAGGAAGATTGCAATTAGTCATACTGAAAGCAAAATTGACTAACTGTTCAATTTCACTAGAAGCAGCAAACAGTGGGTTCCACTTAATTCAAATAAAAGCCTTACTATCTGACCTGCTCCACATCTTTGAACAAAAACGCAGCTTTTTTTTTTTTTAATGACTTCTGCAAGAAAGAAAGAACATACATTGCAAATAGACACTGTCTTGCAATCATTTGTGCATGTTGCAAGTGGGGAAAGCAAAAATTTTTTGCTTCTTGATGATCAGCTGCTCCTTAGGAAATGGCCATTTCTAAATACCAAGAAAATAACTGTAATGATTTAAATTTCAGAGACATGGGGGGGGGGTGCTTGTGTGGGTCAGTAAGTTAAGTGTCTGTTTTGGCTCAGGCCATGATCACAGGATCCTGGGCTGGAGCCCTGCAATTAGCTCCTTACCTGCTTCTCCCTCTCCCTCTGCTCCCCCTACCCCATTCATGCCCCTCCTCCTGCTATCTCCAACAAATAAATAAAACCTTAAAAAATAAAAATAAATATAAAAATTCAGAGACACCTCTGAAGCTTACTCTCAGTACAGTATTCCAGAAATGGAAAAGGTTTGCAGGTGCTGCTACTGTATCCAGTGATAAGGGTAACATAAGCCTTTTCAAAACACATTTCCTGGGGAACCTGGGTGATACAGTTGGTTATGGTCCAGACTATTGGTATTGGCTCAGTTCATGATCTCAGGGTCCTGAAATCCAGCCCCACATCAGGATCTACATTCAGCAGGGCGCCTCCTTGAGACTCTCTCCCTCGACCCCTCCTGCTTATGATCTCTAATTCAATCAATCAATCTTCAAAATGCATTTCCCATTCACCTTAAGCCATCTTTTTTAGGTATTTTGACACTTCCTAAAACTATCAAGTAACCAAAGTCCCAACCTCACACCTCTATGATTCATTCACCACATTTTCTAACATATTTGAGCAGTCTGTCAAGACCAGACACTGCGCTATACTCTGGGGTTTAAAAAATAAATTAATTAATTAATAAATATGGGTTCAAGGCCCTCATGGAGTTTCTATTATTCAGAGATAAACAATAAGTAAATCAAGATAAACCACCACTCTAATAAATGCTTTGAAGGAAGCAGCGACAGAGGTAGTGGGGGACAAAGAAGTTAGCAGGCAGGCAACTTCAAATAGGTTAGCCCAGGGAGAAAAAAAATGACACGTAAGCTAGATCTAAAGGATAAGATACGTCTGGCCATAAAGGGTACTTTGGGGAATTAAACTCCATGTTTTGTATTCTTCTTACTTTGAATGCACATTTCAGGAATCTGCTTTGGAAATTCTCAAGGTTCCCAACAGCAGTGAAGGCTGGGAAAGTAAGAACCAGTTGGAAACAAGGAAGTCCTTCACTGAAAGCTCTGCTATGAAACTCTGAGGCTTTTCTTTGAGCCATAAGCTTCTATCCTTCCTCTATCAGATGCACTGCGCTAGGTCGGGGTGCAGGAAAGTAGGTCACTTCCATCCACCTGAAGTCAGAGAGACCCGACACAGTGTTTCCAGTTCAAAAGTCCGATCGTTTGAGGGTTATACAAAGTGACTTTGGCTAGCAACTCAAATTAGTTTCAAGGGTCTTCATTTGATGGTGCTCTTAAGTGGCTTAGGCAATGAACGAACGGGGGATGAGCAGAAAACACAAGCAGATGATAAATCCTATTTCATCTCTTCCAAACAACATTGCAAATCAAAATGCAGAGTCACTGATCTGACTTCAGAGTACAAAGAGACGGACTCACTTAAAAATGATAAATTTAATAACAACTCATGGTAATGGGTTTTCATGCTTAATACATTACTGGGCTTTCCTACTTTACAGACAAATAAACTGGAGAATAATTCTCTTTGCATTTTTATTTATTTAGCTCAGAATAATGAATTTTGATGTGGGGGAAGGTCTGCCTGGACATAGATAAATTTCAGTTATATTACCATCTTGATACAAAATTCAAGATGACAAGATTTTGAAGACAGGCGCAGACACACAGATTTCAAAGCATCGCAAATATATACTCGCATTTTAGTTTCCACTTAATATAACCACAGTCTGCAGTCTGTTTTCCCTTTAATTACTTTAGATAGAAAAGACTTCTCTTAACCTTGATTCAATCCTCGGATTTTTTTTTTTTTTTTAAATCATAACATGCTCACAAAAATAGTGTCAAATATATCAGTGCTTATAAACTCAAATTAGGATTAGAGATCCATACTGGGTTTGAAGATACAATTAAGTAATGGCTTGGCAACCATTTTGGGGATAGGGAAAAGGGAACATAAATATTTATTAACATAACAAATTGCTCCACTTTCTACAAATCTCTTCTGATTTAATGGTGCTATGGTGTTAAAAACACTACAATTTAAGTTTCTGATCCAGAAAATTGTTCTTGAAACTGGGGGGTGGAATGAGAAATTTATGAGAACCTCCAGGAGTTAAAAGCCTCTGCTATGGCTGACTTTTCTGCATGCCTAGAAAGCTGGGAAGCCGTGCTGTGTGGATAAGAAGAGCTGAGGAAGGGGCCAGGGGTGAACTCTTAGCACTGGCCCAGCCTCCTGGGGAAGATAAATGATTTTAAACCTACTAGAACACTCTCAGGTAGCAGGACAACACAAAGTACTACCCCCGGAACTAGATATTTCCAGTTCTTGATCTTACAAGAAGCTTGGGCCAGAACAGAAGTCAACTGTGTTTTTGAGCATGTGGTTCAGCTGATATTTTCACTGTCACAGTGAAGGAACCAGTGTGCTGGTTTAGGTTCTTGTGTAAGTTTGCTATCTCGTTACTAATAATCATCTCAGCTCCTAGATCAGAATCTGTCCACAGACCACACTTTTTATTGCGATGGTCTACAGGGTAAGACAAAATGCATGGGATTTGGGCTGATGACTACACTCCAAAAGCCGATGCATCAGGAATATTCTCATGCATGTACTACACCAGTTCTATGCAGGAGTCGGTAGGGTAGAGACTAGCTTTGGATCTCTGAAGACATCAAAGTAAAGTCCCAAGAAAAATAGAACTGGTATAACCCTCAGACCCACAACCCATGTGATGACAGGTGATCAGGAAAGATCATTTGTCTGTCTCCGGTGCACACACACTCATGCACGTACACACACACACACACACACACACACATACACAGAGTCTCATATACACATAACCACAAACAGGTGCACACATATCCCCAAGTAAGTACATATACAGCGAAACAAAAATATACACACAGTCACAAACATAAAATCTCCAAATTTCCCCACAGATAGATCTCAACCAATTCCATAGTCTTCAGCAGCACAAAATCAATTTCCTCTAGGAAAGGCATCGTTGGTATGGTTGTTAGATGAGGTTTCCAACCGTGCACTTCGGCACCAGAGCCCGAGCTTGCCAGCAAAGCCCAGTGCTGATGGCAGGAGCCCTGGGCCTCTGCCTGCCTCTCCCTGGAGGAGAAAGGAGCAACATTCTCACCAAGGACATGCGGTCACCATCCACAGCAAAGGAGACAATACCAAGGTAAAAAAGAGACAGAGGGATGGGCTGAGCTGGACCCTCAACACCAAGGTGCACCCAGAAGCCATGGCTGCTTTGAGGAAAGCAGGAACTCATCAGGAAGGAAAGTGGAGTTTTTTCCTCACTAGGGGGCAGATGGGGGAGGTTTATCAAGAACCACAAACACAAGGTGTTTGGGCTGGTGGGTGCTGAAGACCACGACGAGGGCCACTGCATGGCTGGGAAATGCCAGAGCAGGACAGAGGCTCCATGGGGGCCACAAACCCTAGGACTTGTAACTTGGGCTTTTCAATAGCACTTTCAAGGGGTTTTGCTTAGGATCAAGCAAGGGAGGAAGCAGTTTTGTCCCCTCTCTTTGGTATCTCAAACTCAACTGTCAGAGGGGACATAGCATTCCTAGCTTATGCTGCATGGATTCCTAGAACATTTTCTCTCTTCCTAAGGCTACCCTTGGAAGTCCTGATTGTATTTACTATCATAGGAGAAATCACAAAAGAGACTTGAGGAAGAGGCTGGATTTAAGTCACCAACTTCATGAGACTGTTTAGACTTTATTATCAACAATGGCCTCTAGGAATGAGAAGCTTCTGATGTGGGAGAAAGAAAGAAAGTCTACTCATCCCAAAGAGGATTTAGTCTTAGCAGATGGGATCAGGGAAGTCAAAATTGGTCTAGCTCTCTGAAGTCCCTAATTATCCTTCCATTGGCAGTAATTTATTATACACCCTAAAAGAAATGAGATGAAAAACTACATTCTTCTTCCCATTCTCATCCTGGTTTCTCTTCTACATCCCTCTTCCCAACAACAACAAAAAACAAAAAACAGAAGAGAAAAATATATTCAAAATACCCTAAGCTGATTAGTTTCCGGCTGGTTCCTGAATATTGCCCCTAATATTTTCCCTTTTATGAAAGACCTGACAAAAATTATGCTGACAATTACCCTGATACGAGGGACAGACTCTTACAGAGCACCAGGGGAGGAAATATTTCTCAGGAACAATCTCACTCTGGCCTCAAACTCATCCCATTAGCTCTGAAGGATGAGGCAACTAATTATACAAGAGTCTGTTGCCAGAATTTTCGAGATGCCATAAACCCGTTAAATGTAGAGACTGACGAACTGAATAATAAATTATTTCTGTACTTCACAGATGGCCTGTGCTCATGTTGCCAAATATTTCAAAACAATAGTGACGTGAAAGCTAAAATAGAAACCCGTAGCCCACGGGTTCCTCAGGGTAAATGGAGGCGAGGATACTACCGATCGGGGTGATGAAGCTCCGGCGTGTTCTGTTTCCAGGGCTGTTTTGGGTCAGTGGTGAGAGGTAGTCCCAACCTGATGTTCTGATTGGAGGAGGGCTTCAAAGGTCGTCATGTCTGCAAGGGCAGTCAAATGTGTAATTGTGTCCAACTACCGTAACACACTGGACGTCATTTTTCATCAAGGGAAGCCTAAGCCTGCATAAATGAGGTCTGAAGTTAATTTCCGGCTAATCAACTAATTCTTATAAATTTGTCATTCGCTATGTTTTGTTGTAAGTTAAAACAAAAGTCACAGTACTACCTACGAAGGCAGAATTGAACTCCTGGCTTTTCTAAACGCGTAAACAAACCAACTAACTGAAAAGATCATGAAGTACAGAGACACCATCCAAGGTCTTGTTGAAACGAACAGCGAACTAGTAACAAAAAGTGTGTGTCATGACTAGGGTGTCTATTCCTTTGAAAAAAAGCATTTTCTGCTCTTGGGTAGGATTACTATTACCATAGACCATAAGTGGGAATTAGAAACCTAACAATAAAATATTTGTTGTTTTCTCAAGAAGGACCAATGTCTTTGGAGGAAAATAAGGCTAAAAATGTACCTGAAGGAACCAGAATATTATTTTTCATCCAAAATATTACGATAAAGGGAAATAATTATAACAAGGTGAATCAACATTTTTTAGACACAGTTAATGTTTCTTAGTGTGTTTTGTGATGAGTTTGGAGATTTCCACTCGCACCAAGTGGCCATGTTGTTTCCTGTGATGTCAGAGAGTAGAATTCGACTAAGTTTAGCCAGAAAGAGAGACAGGGTACCTGTAGGGAAATTTTTAACAGGAGATAAAAGTAATTGTAGATTCCTCCAGGTCTGCATCAGCTTTAGCTGAAATTGACAGATTTATCCCCTTTATAGTATCACTAGCTCCTATAAAACTCTGCAATTCTTCTGAGTACCTTTAGTAACAGGGAACACAACAGCTTACAAGGCCATCTCACTACGATCAGTCATCAATCAAGTTGTTTCTAAATTACATAAACACAGGGAGTCGAGTCAAAATCTCTACTCTCATTCGCCTGAGGTCAGTACCTTTCTGGATTCTCTGTGATTATTTATTATCCATATGGGTACGAGGATATGGTTTTTCTTCCTGAATTATGCATTTTATTATGGCAAGACATCCCTTGCTCTTTTTTATTAAAATCTCCATTAGTAAAAGAGAAGAGCCCTAGGAGGTTGTTTTGTTTATAGTTAAAGGCAGAGCATTTGTTTATAAAATTAATTGGGCTCATTCTAACCATCTAGAAGGGTCACTAAAGCCTTCTCAAAAGGCAGACCCTTCAACGTGGGGGGTTTGGGGGATAGGAAAAGAATAAATGAAACAAGATGGGATCGGGAAGGAGATAAACCATAAGTGACTCTTAATCTCACAAAACAAACTGAGGGTTGCTGGGGGGAGGGGGGTTAGGAGAGGGTGGTGGGGTTATGGACAATGCGGAGGGTATTTGCTTTGGTGAGTGCTGTGAAGTGTGTAAACCTGGCGATTCACAGACCTGTACGCCTGGGGATAAAAATACATTATATGTTTATAAAAAATTTTTAAAAGTTAATTTAAAAAAAAAAAGGCAAACCCTTTCTTGGGAATTAAGGCTCTTTCAATGACTGGATTATCGATATCCTGGGTTTTATTTATTTATTTTTTTAAATAAAAGCCTATTGGTTTGATTTGTTTTGTTCAGTTACTGCTGCTTAAAATACCATCTTGAAAGGTAGTCCCCAGAATGGCGCTTTTATTGTCTGAAACTCAGGAAAAGAGCAATATGATCTTCCAGCCTCTGTGTGCGGCAAGAGCTAGGTTGTCTTCTTGAGGTTGAAGGGCATTTTCTCTTTATGTAAAATCCCTGTCTTTAAATGGAGAAGAAAGGCTTAGAAAGGGAGCTTAAGCTCTGACCCCCAGACACAACCTCTACAGTTAACCAGCAGACCCAGCTCTGCTTAAACTGAGAAGCCACACACCAATCACATTTCGCTTCTTCCCAAAAACATTCTTAAGCACAAAGAGAAAGCTAGGAACGGTCCCAAAAGGGGCAGAGAGAAAGATCCCACAGGCACGTGAAACTTGGTAGGGCAGGGGCTGTTGGGAGTCCAGTTTACCTTTCCAGCCCAGAAGGGGTCACGTTACTTGACCACTGGAAAGGACACAAAATCCAAGTATGTGAAAGAAAGGAGAGATCGGGCAGTAACATTCAATCTGAAAAGGGAAATGCCAAGAGTGAGTAGAGAAAAGGCTCCTTTAGGAGAGCATAAGGACAAACAACTAAATGACACAGAATTTCAAACGACCACTATCAACCTGAGAGTAGAAAACATTGAAAACGTTGTCCTGATAGGATCACCGTGGCCCAACGTTCATTTGGAGAATGGTATTATGGGTTCCATTCAGTTGAGAACAATCTCTTTGTCTACTGTGGACATACTGGTCACTCTTTTGGGGGCTGGAAATATAAAGAAGAAAAAAATGCATGCCCCTCCCCCCACACCCCCTACCCCCAGGAAATGGCAGGCCCAGGATTATCCGACCACAAACAGTTAATTTCAACTTGAGGGGCCTCTTTGCAGAAACAGCACGAGGTTGGGATTTCAGGTCAGCCGTTGGGATCAAGAACGATTTCCTCCAAGAGATAATGATTGAACTGTCTTTCGTGTAGATCAAAGCTCGATGCTATTTAACTCCGTGCTATGGGGCAACTCGCAGAATTCCCTCTGAGCAGGCTTCCTCATTAATTAAAAATGGGCGCAATAAAACCAATCTCCCAGGTTTGTTATGGGGATTAAAAGATTAAACATAAAAAGCGCTTTGCATGATGTAAATGTTCAATAAATGCTTTCCGTCCCGCTGCCTATAAAATGCTAGTGTCTAAGCTTGACGTACAAACGGCCTCTGCTGTTATTTTATATGTGGGCCTGAAGATTGCAGGACTCGCCCAGAGGCATTACCAGCCAGTCAGAGAGACAGGCTTCCTCCCTCCTAGCCTGGAACCACCTCTAGAATTACCCACTCACAGCGTAATGGAGATTGACAGAGGACTCTGAGGAGTAGCAGACCAGAGGGAAAACATACGCTCGGTCAACACAGAGACATTAGGAAAAAGGAGACAAATTGCAAAACCAAATAAATGAAAAGTCTTTGAAAGAGTTGAACGGTAGGTTTTGAAATTAATTTAATGGGAATTTATGCCAGAAACAATGAGTTATTTAAAATAACACATACAGGGACGCCTGGATGGCTCAGTGGGTTAAAGTCTCTGCCTTCGGCTCAGGTCATGATCCCAGGGACCTGGGATCGAGCCCAGAATCGGGTTCTCTGCTCAGCAGGGAGCCTGCTTCCTCCTCTCTCTCTGCCTGTCTCTCTGCCTACTTGTCATCTCTGTCCGTCAAAAAAATAAACAAAATATTTAAAAAAATAAAGTAAAATGACACATACAGGGGCGCCCGGGTGGCTCAGTTGGTTGGCGACTGCCTTCGGCTCAGGTCATGATCCTGGAGTCCCCGGGAAGGGTCCTGCATGGGGCTCCCTGCTCAGCGGGTAGTCTGCTTCTCCCACTGACCTCTCTCCCCTCATGCTCTCTCTCTCTCTCAAATAAATAAACAAAATCTTAAAATAATAATAATAATAATAAAATAACACATACAAAGGATGTGTAAGATTTCAGCAAGGTTCCTTTTAAATGAGCTTAGATATGGATAAACTGGTATCAATGGACAAAGGACAAACTCAGGTTAAAAAATACCAAGTTTTTATCAGGCGCCTGGGCAGCCCAGTCAGTAAAGCATCTTACTCTCAATTTCTGCTCAGGTCATGACCTCGGGGTCATGAGACTGAGTCCCAGGTCAGCTCCACAATAGATGTGGAACCTCCGTGAAATTCACTCTCTCCCTCTGCCCCTCTGCCCACACCCCCCACCCTCAACTCCCAGGCATATGCTCTTCCTCTCTCCAAAAAAAAAAAAAAAAAGTGCTATCAGTGACTCTAATCTTTGGAAGGACCTAATTCAGAGGCTATCAGTCTTTTTTTTTTTTTTTAAAGATTTTATTTATTTATTTGACAGACAGAGATCACAAGCAGGCAGAGAGAGAGGAAGAAGCAGGCTCCCCACTGACAGAGAGCCCGATGCGGGCCTTGATCCCAGGACCCTGAGATCATGACCTCAGCCGAAGGCAGTGGCTTAACCCCCTGAGCCACCCAGGTGCCCATTAGAAGCTATCAGTCTTGATGCTATTTGCATTTGCAACTGGATAGTTCTTGGGCTCTTTGTTGTGGAAGGCCTGGTGTTTGGATGGTAAGCAGCCTATTCAAGGACTCCACCCAGAAATGTCAGTAACAACTCCAGAGTTGGGACAACTAACAATGTTTCCAAGCATTGCCAAAGGTCTCCTAGAGGTCAAAATTATCCCCCCTAAGAATCACTCAAGTAGGGGAAGGTTTTGTCCATTGTAGGAACTCACCCTTTCAGGTTCAGATCACTTTCAGGATCGGAAAAGTCCGCATTTTGGGACACTCTATGTCCTATCTCAACTGCCTTAGTCATTTGCAAAGTTCTTTTATGGAGCCAGAATCTGCCCTTGTCTCTTTCCTGCCAACCACATACATTTTTCCATCTTACAAAACATGCAGAACTTTTCAGCCCTCGTCTGCTTTCAATTATTTGTGGACACTCACCACGGTCCCTTCCACACCCTCTATTCCACCTTCGACCCTCTCAATCCCTGTAACCCATTTTTTGTCATAGGATTTCTAGATGTCTCGTCATCTGTGTTTGTAGCTTCTGGGTGCATTGTACCCTCACCCCAGCATTAGTTCCCTTACCTTCCCTTGTAGGTAAGAAATGGTGGAGCAGACTGGTTCACTGATTTGTTTAAGTTCACAGAAAGAGTGAGTGGAAAAGCTGGGACTACAGCCACACCTCCTAATTCCTGGAGGAGGGTCCCTTCACCCCCACACAGTCACGTACACCCAAGCAAGCAATCTGAGTCAGAGTTGCTCCATGTGGGAACAGTTATTCCTCGTCCTTTTATTTATTTATTTATTTATTTGTCAGAGAGATAGAGAAAGAGAGAGAGAGCACAAGCAGGAGGAATGAATGGAAGGCAGAGAGAGAAGCAGGCTCCCCACTGAACAAGGATCCCAACACGGGGCTCAATCCCAGGACCCTGGGATCATGGCCTGAGCTGAAGGCAGACAGCCAACCGACTGAGCCACCTGTGTGCCATAGTTTTTCTTCATCCTAAGCATGGGTTCTTTCTTCTGAAACCAGAAGGCTACTCTAAGACCAGGGTGGCATGCACAAGTAGAAATGTCACACATCTTCCAATAACATTTTCTCCGAATGGTCAATAGCTACTACCTGGGTCAAGTCACTTCAGCAAAGATCCTAAAGCCAAATTAATTAATTAATCTTCTATAATTAATCCTCAAATCTTCTATAAATTAGCTATCATTTGTGGCACCTGGCTCTCAGTGTGGCAGTGAAAATAAAAGCAAGGTTAAGTGAAGGTTATTACTTAATGTTAATTATACATCAACAATTTTCTTTTTCCAGTTTCTTCTCAGCCACTCCACTGGGTACCATGGGCAGAACATAGATGACCATAATGTCCAAATGAAGGGAGTATATTCAATTAAGTCCAGGCTTACTGGGTCCCCACATTTCCCCGACACACATCCTTGGCATAACTCAAGTCTTTCCCTTAAACGGCTGTCAAAGAGAACCAAGGAATTTAGGAAATTTTTAAAAATACAGTGGGAATCATGGGTCCCTTAACAGCCATTTCCACTGCTCTTATTTTCTCCACCCCAAGTGTTTGGGGTGGGAAGGCTAAGTCACAATCTCCCCCAAATGAGAAGACAAGGACAAACAGCCTGTGCTCAGAATCACTTCGTTTTATCTCTGAGCTGGGAATCTTCTTTATGAGACTGTCTGGATTCACAAAGTAGGGTACTATTTCTGAGGATCACTGATTGCCGTTTTTAAGCCAGTTTCCTTCTTTTCGAATTTTAGCACACTTGCAGAGAAGTTTCTCCAGGGTCACGGTCTCCTCTGCTTCCCCTGTCACAGGGAAGGAAATACTGTTGTTCCTCACTGGGATTAAATCTGTTTATGCATGAATCTCCTGAGACAACCTGGGCCCAGCCGCCTTGAGGATTTTTTCTCAAGGGTCCTCTTCGTTTTCATACACTGCCTCATCTTAAAGCTTTCTCTGTCCCAGGAAGGCAGTTCTGGATGACTCCAGCTCAGGAGATTTTCCTGCTGGGACCTTTGGGATAGGAGGTCTGACAAGAAGACCAGGTGTAGCTTCCGGAAAGAATGCACAAGAATCACTAGACTCCAAATCCTTATTTTTCACACTGGGCCACGTGGCTGAGGAATGGACCTTTGCTGTTCAACCCCAGGCCTGGGTGGATCTTAATTTAGTCTCCCAGTTCTCTCCCATGGCTGGAGGTCTCTCGAGGTATCAACAACGTTCTTTCTGATACCCCCTGGGACACAGCAACGTGAGTGCCTCATATTGGCATCACCACTAAAAGGACATGTGTCCCCCGGACAGGGGATACAGTCAAGAGACAGAGGCTATCAAAGCACCACAGGTGGGTGCCTTCAGCTGCCTGTTTCACAGCTGCCTTCAAACTGGGGGTAGATCCTCCATTTCTGGAGTCTCAGCGGGAGGCAAGGTCTTGGCTTCTACTCATCCCTGCCAGCAATGGCACAGACATGTGTCCTAGAATCAATGAACGAGGAGCTCCCGTGTAGAATGTAGGACCTAGAGAGGATGCTGCTTCTATAGAAATCACTCACGGCCAAGGCAACAGAGTGAAGTCAGTGACAAGGATGAATAAAGGGACAGAGCAGCAAAGTCAAGGGTGTCACCTAAAGCCATCTCTCCTGTGGCCTGATCTTGGCTGTGTTTTTCTGCCACAGAGAGAGACTCACTAGGCTTCCAGCCTCCTCCTCCACTCTTCTGATCAACCTGGTGAATGTTCCAATATCCTTCCAATAAATACTCCTCTCTGACTGGCTGTGTGTCCTTGACCAAGTCATCAAACCATCCTCATTAATCAGCAGGGAAGATGACAGAACCTACCTTTAAGATGTGTCCTAAGAATTAAATGAGATGCTTCTAAAGTCCTTAGCACAATGCCTGAAAGGCCACACATACTGAATGGTACCTGTAATCATTTACTTTTTATGGTCAAAGCCCTCAATTTTTATTTATACCTATGGGGGAGGGGTGGCTTTCAATGCACCTAAACAAAAAGCTATTTAGAAATAGGATTGTATATCCCATAAATGTATTTCTACATTCAGTTATACAATAAACATCTATTTGGGAAGATACCGGGCTTTGCAAGGATACATCAAAGCAAGCAATAATACACCAGAGTTCCTTTCCTCTAGGCAAAATTAGGTGTCAATTCAAAGAAATCTCACCTATCACCTATGAAGCAAAAAGAAAAAAAAGAAAAAAGGAGTCCTCAGGGTACAAAATGGAGAGATAGGACTCAACCGGGCCAAAAAGGCCTGGTAGGCCCCCATGGTAGAGGGAGATCTTGGAGCTGGGATCCAAAAAATGAATGAATGAACCAGAAGGGCATGTCAGGCCAGAACACCACATGGCTGAAGGTCTTGTGGAGGGAGGAAATGTGGCATGTCTTAGGACAAGGCAGTGCCAGGGGGCAGTGGTGCAGCACAGGGTTGGGAGGACTGGTAGGGGTGATGTCAGTGTCTGTGAAATATCCTCAAAGTGACTAGAAGGTCCTGAAGGAGCCAAGCAGTTTTGCCTTAAGAAATGCACACTCCGGCTACAGTCAGAAAAATGGATTGGAAACAATAACAAATGGACACAAGAAGACTACTTAGGAGGCTACTGGAAGGGTCCATTTTAAGATAACAAATGGAGGGCGCCTGGGTGTCTCAGTGGGTTAAGCCGCTGCTTTCGGCTTGGGCCATGATCTCAGGGTCCTGGGATCGAGTCCCGCATCAGGCTCTCTGCTCAGCAGGGAGCCTGCTTCCTCCTCTCTCTCTCTCTGCCTGCCTCTCTGCCTGCTTGTGGTCTCTGTCTGTCAA
>NC_081568.1:142500382-142571402 GCF_022355385.1 Mustela nigripes
CCTGGGTGGCTCAGTGGGTTAAGCTGCTGCCTTCGGCTCAGGTCATTTTCTCAGGGTCCTGGGATCGAGTCCCGCATCAGGCTCTCTGCTCAGCAGGGAGCCTGCTTCCTCCTCTCTCTCTCTCTGCCTGCCTCTCTGCCTGCTTGTGGTCTCTGTCTGTCAAATAAATAAATAAAATCTTAAAAAAAAAAAAAAAGATAACAAATGGAATTGTGGACAGGCTGCAAAGACACAGAGAAGTGGATTTGAGGACACAAAGTTGACCATACTTTGGGCAAGGTGATGATAAGGATGGGACAGGAAGGGGGTGATAAAGACCATCCTCATCTCCCTTCAAGATTTCGCATTTTCCAAAAATGGAGGATGGCGGTGCTGGAGGGGGTCCCAACATTTTATGCTCAGGCACTTCTGAGATAGCAATAGGCCTATGTCATTCATCTGTAGCCTGCTGTAGCATTTACACAGTATGTTCATATTTATTTTCTCATGTCCTCCTCATGGAGACACAAGAGAAGAAGAGAAGGGACTTGTGCGGAGATGGCCCAACTAGTATGTGAGGGAAGAGAGATGAGCGCCTAGATGTGTGCCTTCCAGTCTAGCTACATTCTAATGCACACAGCTGGCTTTGTCTTCATCTGAATGCCTCAAAGCCCAAGAGGCTTCTTAGGCAAGTTTTCCTGCAACAAGGTTTGGCCTCCCACTCAGTGGACTTTATTTAGTGAACATGGATGTTCTCTGAGAGTCACCAAATTTCCTGATGCTGGAGAGAGACTAACCAGGTTGTAATCTGTGCCTTCCCTCTGCCAAATCAAGAGCAAGAAAGAATTTACGGGGCCAATAACCTGAAATGACAGTTTCTGCAATGAGTCCTAATGCATTGTTTTCCGTTGAATATGACAAAGATAATTGCTGTCCATCAGCACACCAAGTCATGCAACTTTGGAATCAGGAATATCTCAGTTCCAGTTTTGCCCCCTTACTAGGAGCTGAATGGGGCACAGAAATCCTGAGCCTTTTTTCTTTCATCTGAAAAATGGGAACTACAATAGCATTCTTTTAAGGGTATTTTGAGGATTAAGTTTGATGAGACAGCTCATTTGTGGTTGGCTGCCAGAGACCAGGGACTCAAGAATGGTAGCTGAAATGAGAGCTGAGACCTTCTATGGCTTGTGCTTTGTCGAAAAATGACTGTCTCATGGACAAAGGACTAGGAAAGAAGGTGAACGTATCTAGCCATTTTGGAAGACGCTGGGGTGGTTTTCAGGGCCAGTTATGAGACAGAAAGAAGACTGGCAGCTACTGAAGGAACTGGAGTAACTGATTTATTCTCTCCTTTCTTCATGTACCAATTATTAGCAGGTGCTGTCTTGAAGTCATAGAGCCAGAATTCAGAGTCCACATGAAACAATGTTATCGCCATGGTTTAACTTCTAGACCAAACAGACCACATAGAGCTCAAGAGATCATCTGGGGTCGGTCTCATTTTTTTTTTTTTAATAATAATACCATGTCAACAGAGACTTCCATATCTGTTTAGAAAAGAAATGGTCTTCAGAAGTTCAAAGAACTTGGAACCATGTTGGTCAGTAGACATCATTGTCATTTTTAATCTTGTGACTACTCATCTCAAAGGCTCTGGCATAACAATCTATCCTGTCACTAATAGGATATTAATTAACCAAAGTGTAAATGAAAACCTTTATTCCCACCTTTCTCCTATATTCATTATCTAGAAAGTGGACATGACTGCATATGTAACTCTAATATTAAATTTTCTTAAATCATTCAGAACCCCAGATTTCAAAACTTATTCATGAATTCATTTCCACAAACTATTTAATGAGTATATAGAGAGATGTCAGGAATCATGCTAATACAAACTGGGCTAATACAAAAGAGTAAGACATCAAGGGACATAGTAGATGAAATAGAGACTTGGAATTGATTAATTACAATATAATACATTTGAAATTTTGGCTTTGGTTCCTGTTTTTTCATGACGTCTGACTCTGTTCCCCATGCACCTTGTGAACACTCAGTAAATAATTGAGTAAAAATAACTTCATCTCAGGGTATCTGGGTGACTCAGTCAGACTGACTCTTGATTTCTGTTAGAGTCGTGATCTCAGGGTTTTGAGACAGAGCCCCATGTCAGGCTCTGTGCTGAGCATGGGGCCTACTTAAGATTTTCTCTCTTTCTCCCTCTTCCCCAACCCACTTATACACACTCTCTCTCTTAAAATAACAAAAAAGAAGAACTTCATCTCATCCCATAGTTCCAGGCTCATGGTTCCCAAACTTGAGTCTCCTGATTGAAAATATATGAAAGCAATCCTCTAAGCTTGAAAACAATGTGAGAACAGGGAACATTTCTTTACTTTGTCTCTTCCAAATTCAACAGAGCACAACCCATATGGAAAAGATTCAATACAAGTGGGATGAATAAATGAAATGTGATGATTTGGGCACCAGTGGAAAATGGGTTTAAGACTTCAGGACCAGAGACACAGTCCAACCAGTTTTGTCCGGGATTAGAGCCCTTTAACTACTGGGTTATCTCTACTAAGTTGATTTGCTGGTATCTTTCTTGGTGTTGGCAAAAAATAATCACCCTCCACTCCTATCCTCCCACTCTTGACAATGGGAGCCCCAATTTCCAGCCACTGAGCTAACAATGTGTGGCTAATAGTTGGAGGGGTGGGTCCTGTCCTCTGGTGCTTCCTACTTCAGGAAGCTGAGAAAAGACTATGGAAGCTAGACAAAATGTATGGTACTAAAAAAATTACCTTTTCATATTGGATAATTCCTCCCTATCATGAAAGAAAAAAAAATATATTCATTTTGTCTATATTTGGTCAAGGCTAGTTTCCCATCGTGAAGAGAAAACAAAATGGCCACCTTTTTGTACTGAGAGAAGCAGCAAGCAGATGGGAGACCCAGCTTCATACAGTGAACATTAAGTCTTTTCTATCAGTCACACTGCTCACAACACTGAGGAGATTCTTTTACATAATGAAGATTAAATAAATAAGGGAATAAGCAAAGAATACATAAGGAGCCCTGGGTATATGAGGCAACTTTCAGATAGGAGGTCAGTTATACATTATAGAGGAGAAAATTTTAACTCCTGATACTGTCAGAGAAACTAAAATACGAGCAGATCCCGTCTGGCTCTCTCAGTTTTCTCCATGAATGAAATTTAGTCATGGGGTGCAGTCAGCTTAGTGCCCACTTCTTGTTTGTGGTTCAGGCCATAGTCTCAGGGTCGTGGGATCAAGCCCCACCTTGGGCTCAGCACCGAGCCTCCTTGGGATTCTCTCTCCCACTCCCTGCTCCTGAATACACAGTCTCTCTCTCACTAAAATAAATAAATAAATCTTTAAAAAGAAGAAAAAGGAAAAGAAATTAGGCACCAAACTACCCTTTATTCAAAAATTCATATTCAACATTGTCACATGTGCTGGTTGCTTAATTTGTCTGTTGGTACCTTTATTAAAGGAGCCTAAAGCCAACTTCAATTTTCAAGCCCAGTAGCAAACTTAAATAAACCTTCCGTGTGGTCCTGTCATTTCTGCTCTACATAAAAATAAATTATACCCACTCAAGTTACATCAGATAGACATGGCAGTTATCCTTAATCCCCACTGCACACAATAATCACCTAATGAGGTTTTAAAGAATACTCATTAATAATATAATATAATATAATATAATATAATATAATATAATATAATACTAATTATTGCCGGGGCCCCATCCCAGACAAATTAAATCAGATTCTCATGGAATAAGACCTAGTCATGGGTATTTTTTTTTTTTTAATGCTTTCCAAGCTCTTCCAATCTGTGGTCTGCATCAAGAACTATTGAAACTCACCCCCACCTCCTGGCTGGCCCTGGATACTGAGGCTAAGCAAAGTATCTCACCCTTCAGTAGGTGCCCAGATACCTGGGGACCTTTTTAAAATGCAGAATCTGAGTCAGTAGGTCTGAGCTACCACCTAAGGTTCTGTCCTGCTAACAAGCTCTATGTAGCGCTAATGATACTGCTGGTCAGGCCACACGCCCCACTTGGAGCAGCCAGGTCCTGAGGGCTCATGAACCATGGCCTTCGGCACGTATCCAAGGCAGAAACAAGGTCTGCAAAGACATCTCCAGGGGAGACATAGGGCTGGCACATACTGAAATGTAGGGCCATTTCTGTTGTTCAAGTAATGAACGCTTTTTGTCCAGATTGGTAAATGGCCATGTCTCCGCGCTCCCTGCACCGGCTAGCCTGCACTCTCTCCAAGGAAGCTTGACACACCACCATCAATTCAGCCACTCAAATGCTCCTCCCTGGCACGTAAGGGGACCTCCAGGACTCTGCTTCAGCAGTGATGGCTTCTTTTCCATTCTCATTGGCCAGAGCTTTTGCTCATTTGGCACTCAGTCTTTCAGATCTCACCCCTGAGCAACCATCCCAAGTTGTGACCCCTAGATGGGTCAGACTTAGAAAACAGGCCACTTGATGTCTTAAAGTGGTGTGAGGTTGAAATCCCTCTCATCGCTAATGTGGGGGATTTTGGTAAAAGAAGACGAGATCAGCATCGTGTCAGGATGATACAGAAGTTTGGAAAATAAAACGTAAGTTGGGGTAAAAAAAAAAAAAGGAGTGGGATCTGGGACACATGCAAAAAGAACAATGATTCATTATACAAGTTTGTCAGGAACAGAGAGACTGAATGAGAGGAAAACCTTCATTTCATTCGAGGTTCCATGCAACTGAAAAGGGAAGATTTGTTTTACTGTTGTCACCAGAAATCAGAGGCCTACTAAAAAATTATGACAGATCATTCATAACATAGTATTATAAGGCTCTGCCTTGCTTTGACAAATAAGTCATTACAAAGCACCATATGCATTGCAATAATCAGCTCCTCTAAATCAAAGCAGAATATTTAGTTTTAAATATTTTTTTACACTGAAATTTCATTATGCTCATTTCCTTAAAAAAAAAAAAAAATTCCAGATTTTTTATAACTCAGTATCTCTAGTGGTTGAGATTTTTGAGGGAAATTGGACAAAGCCCTAGATTTTTTTTGTCCATCTTCCCCTCAGTCCAGTCAAGAAAGGAATTAGTAACAGTAAATAAACACAAAGATCATCAAAGATGGGTTCTGCCATGAGAGACTGCGGACTTTGAGAAACAAACTGAGGGTTTTGGAAGGGAGGGGGGTAGGAGATTGGGTGAGCCTGGTGGTGCTTATTAAGGAGGGCACGTACTGCATGGAGCACTAAGTGTGGTGCATAAACAATGAATTCTGGAACACTGAAAAAATACATAAAATTTTTTTTAAAAGGTAAGGAATTACAAAAAAAAAAAATTACAAGATGTGTCTGAGAAAAACAATTCTCAGATTCGTTGACAGTTCTATAACGGAGGTTTAATAGAATAAACCTATTTTATAGGTCCCTTGTCCAAATGTCCTAATGCTGAGTGTTCTTAGTGGTTTTAATTCTCCAGTTACCTAATTGGAACCAGTGAGTCACCATAATGTATTATGCGAAGGCAGTGTGTTTTGAAAGCACACTAACATCTTTCCATTAGCTCTGATAACGTACACCGCAGTCAACTCCCTAACACTTGAGTACGAAGCCTTAACTAACAAATGCCTATCCGCCAAGTGCATTATTCTGACCGATCTTTGCTTTACTTACATTTACCTCAGGTTGTGCTTTATTTCCAATTTTTGACGCACAACAGAATTACCGATGTGATATCTGACTGGACCGTTCCCTTTCCCTGTGCATCTCAATCAAATACTGTGTTATTTTTAATGTACTTGATTACGACGGCTTTAGAAGCTCTCAGAAACACAAACGGCAAATGATCTGTAACCGAAAAACAATTTTCCACATCTTTCTCCCCTTTCCGGCATGGGGCGTTCCCCACCCCCACCTTCTCCCCCCTTGCTAGCACTTCTAATATCGGGACCTGAAAATCCTCCCACCATATGTCAGAGATATTTGATCTTTTTCTGTCTAAGCCTGTGGTAGGGCTCACAGTTCACACTGTCTGCTCTGTCTGATTCCTCCTCAGGGGAGTCTGATTTCACATTCTAAATGCCCTAAATAGACTTTAGAAAGAGTTCCTCCTTCCTCCACTCAGAAAAGAACCACCATGAAGAATACAAAGAAAGACACAAGCGGGGTCCCCCTAAGTAAAAGACACCTATCTCTCCATGGCCAGCTCAGCTAGGGGACCGTCCGTGGCGCCCACAATACCTCCTTCTCTTCTGATAACCAATCTTGAACACAAACACAATACACTCTCTGTCTTGCCAAGCGTGGACAGACAGGGCACAGAGGCAGGTATTTCCAGCCCTCTGCTTACGGTAGACAGAAATTTAAGTGAAGCCTAAAAATGTGAAGCTTTTCTATTCTAGCAAACCTAATAGGAAAATGTTTTTTAACGATGTAATCTAGTGTAAAAAACAGATTCCTTCCGTTTTATAAATAGTGGATCCAGATTCAGAAGACACACAACAGCCATGCAACCTGTCAAACACAGCAATTTCCATTTTCCCCTCCACTTGGCGGCTGAAGGCAGGCTCCTTTTGGAGGGACTGGCAGGTGGCGCCCCTCCTCCTGCTCCTTTCAATGAAAGACCCCAGGACCGCAGATGAGATCTTGGTGGATTCCGGGGCGGGGGAAGGGGGACGTTTGCTGGCCAGGTTTTCCCCCTCGCAGAGGCTAATTTAACCACACACGGCCATCTTGAAATTGCCGCTAACTGGGACTTCCAGTGAATAAAACTCCTTTCATGCTCATTAGGAGGCCTAACTACCTCTCTGTGCAAATTCTGAAGGGGGTATTTTAGTCCCTAGGCAATAGCAACAGACTGACCAAAGTGGTATTCAGGAGAGAGCATAGATGTCGAAGAGGAGAAAGGCCTCCTTTCAAGCCAGGAGTGCTTTCTGTCAGGAAAGAGAAGTGAGCATTTCAGAGGTAATAAAGGAAAGAGCAGGGTCTTAGGGAGAGCTGCTTGAGTATAATTGCACTGGGGGTTCACCAGGGTGGGGGAGGACTACAGAGGCTGGCCTCGACCTGCCCTCAACTAGGCTTCTGGAGACAGGGGCACTTCACACCCTACTCCTCTCTTCCTTCCCCTCAACTATCCCCCTCACCAGCCGCCCCATAAACTATTAGCACCGTGAGGTGCCAAATACATGACCAAATAGATGTTTTCTCTCAAACAGAGAAAGGGCTTCTTTTGTTCTACCACAAAGAAGAGACAGAAAGCAAAAGCCAAGTACGTGACTAACCCTCACTCAGAGACCATTTGCATTAAATATCCTCAATCAATGTCTCAGACTTTTAACCCACTGGGGTGCCTGGGTGGCTCAGGTGGTTAAGCACCCGACTCTTGATTTCGGCTTAGGTTGTGATCCCAGGGTTGTGAGATCAAGCCCCACGTCAGGCTCCACGCTCTGTTGGGAGTCTCAGTTGGGAGGTAATATGTACCTTGAGATTCTCTCTCCCTCTCTCTGCCCTTCCTTCACGCACTTTCTCTTTCTTTCTCCCTCTCTAAAAAATAAATAAATGCTTTAAAAAAAAAAAGAATTTTCACCTGCTATAATTGAGCAACCATTTTTCCCCACAATAAATAAGAAGAAATAAGAAATTCGCCGAATGCACAGCAAAGTTCACCTCCCTCAGCACCCTGAATGTGGCCTCTTGGGAGAAATACATAATAAGAATGACATGAACACTCAGCATTTTCTGTTTTAATTGGTGTTTAACCTTCTACATTTGTCCGAGCTACTTCTCCTGGAGAAGAGGCAGAACGTCACAGTATCTATGCAATTCTCTTATACACTGGGGCTAACGGGGGTAAAATGTTCCTGGAAAATAAGGAATGATTTAGAAAGGCAGAGAGAGGAAAAGAGAAAAGTAATGGACACTATGCCCATTCCTTGCCACACACACACAGACCAAAGGAGCAAGACTGTACATGGACTTCTCCAGAGGGACAAGCAAACCCACATTGAGCCCAAAATATTTGCTTTATAATATGTTTTTTTTAAATAATTTAATACATTTGCTTCTGTTGCCCTACTTCAGTGAGGAGGAAAGAAGTGGTGGTAGCTAAGGGAATTTGGGTAGGAAAAGAGATCACTGCATCACATCAACATCAAGTTTCTGAGTTTCCATGTCAGTTCATTATTATAAAACAATAAATCAGCATTTTCAATGTGAGATGGTCTCCCAAGCATCCAGAAGGAGAGCTTGGGCTGTCCCATAAGTGAGGCATTCTAGTTTCTTTCTGTCTCTTTGTCTATTAACCAAGTAAATCTGTTGTGTATGACACTCCCAAACTCTGGCTGGGATATACAACGAAAATATTCAGAGATCTAGCTGCATTTCATTTGCTGGAAAAATAGAGTGTGGGACTTGAGATTTCAAAGGAAGAACCAGGTTAATCCAGGGAGGTTGAAAAACTTCCCTCTGGTTAGCCCCTTGCTGACCATTCCTGGTGAATGATCATAGTTGAACACAAGCATTGTGTTCATCTTTTTTGGCCTCGTACTTGTCATGTGCTTTCTTAATTACTGTCTTCATTTGAGGAGTCCAAACAATGCATAGTTATAGACAGCAAGGATCAAATTAAAATGCCTTTAGAGCCCAGGCAAGCAATACAATTATGTGAAACAAGCCCACTGGTAAGGGCCCTTCCCACCCTTGGAGAACATTGACACCCTCAAGGCTTACAATTTCAAATCAGCAATCCAAGGGTCCATTGATACACAAATCAATGAAGAAGAGGTAGTAGGTAGATATAATGGACTCTTAGCCAGAAAAAGAATGAGATCATACCATTTGCAGCAACACAGCTGGACCTAGAGGGCGTTAGGCTAAGTGAAATAAGTCAGAGAAAGATGAACCCTATACGATGGCCCTTATATGTAGAATCTAATAAAAGCAAAGCCAATCAACCAAAGAACAGAAACAGAATCAAAACTGCAGAAAACAAACCCGTGGTTACAAGATGGGCCAAAGAGGTTAAAGAGACTGAGATGTACAACATTCCCATTATACAACAGGTGAGCCACGGGGAAGGAAAAATACAGCACAGGAATAGAGTCGATGGTATTATATCAACATTGTATGGTGACAGATGGTAACTATACTGATTCTGGTGGGCATTCCTAATGAACAGAACTGCTGAATCACTGTGTTGGTTACCTGAACTAATAGGGCACTGTACGCCAACCACACTTCAATTAAAAGGTAAAAAGTAGTAAGGTACTGAAAGAAAAAATAAAATTGAAACAACCACACACATCAAGGCACTGAAAATCAGCCAAATCTTTAAAAAAAAAAAAAATTAAAAAGGCAACATCATGGTGACATGCCTTCTGACCCAAGTGGGTCTAAGAACCTATTTCAGGGTCTAAGAACCGATTTCAGCTCAGCGATGGAGGGGTCTTTCACATCCCTGGAAAGAAGGGCACGTTAAGCCATTTCAGAACATTACCTATTCACTCTGTGTACGTCCGTGTGTCGTGTGTGTCTATGCTACGTCTGTTTGCCCAGATGGCAGAACACCATTCAAAAGGTGTCAGGCATTAAGAAATAAATAGTGGGACCGTATACGAGAGAGTGTACACACATGGCCAATGCACTTGCCACAGATGCCTTGACAAGGAGAGAAGGAACTAAGATTTGTGTAGGTTTGCAAATATCACAGTGACTCAGGTCATAATATCGAAATATGTAGGAACGAAAGATTAAAGCAGAAGAATGGAAGATGAGGTCCATGTCCCCAAAGGCGACAGCCACTTGTTGAGGAAGGGGGCTCAGAGGCTGACATGAGCGCCAGTGGGACAGACAGATTTGGGCAGAGTCAGGTTAGTGAAGATTAACTGACTCTGTTTATAAAAGAAAAATCTGTAAAGGCACAAAGTCCCCAAGATGAGAGAGAATCACTGATTTTTTTTCCCCTCCAGGACGACAGCACATCAAAGTCAGAGAAAGAGAATGCAAAACAACTTCTGATCTTAAATGAATAAGACAGAATCGAAATTATGAGTGAGAAAGACTGAAACTTGAGAAGTGGGTGCTTTCAATAAAGAAGTAAATCCAAAGTAACAGCCAACTATTCAACAGTTGAGGAGCTGGTGGCCCGAGACTATCTTTGATACTCCTTAATTCATATTCCTTGTGAATTTTCAAATATATATACTTTAACCTCATATAAAAATGTTGAGGATTTTTTTTTTCATTTCTACAGTAAGCTTTCTCTCTCTCCCCTTGTGTCTATCCCAGAAACATATGCTGATACCAACTAATAAAAAGAGTTCACTGTTCCCCAGGTGCGTCCGCCATGACCTTGAGCTGACCTTCCTTGGTTGGTTCACATCAGAGGCCAGTAAGGCATATGGAAAGACCTCAATATTGCCCTGAAAACAATCCATACAGCTCTCGTAAATGCTCTTTATAACCCTCGCGCCCAAGAATTTTAGTCCTCCTTTAGATACATGGGAAAACCTCTTAGCTTATCTCAACTCTTGCCCTAACCCTTCCCAGGTCCATCAGTCAGAACCTCCCTGGAAGCAAAGGGCTCATCAGGTTTTATCTCCTGTCCTTCCCAAGCGAGGCCATTTCTAGGACATCTGAAATCTCAGGTTCATCTGTAATTTAGTCCAGAGCCATTCTGTAACTTTACTGGTTGGGCTGCCTTTAAAGTGATCCCTGAATCTGTGTCTGAACCATAAACCTGAAATGTTGTACATCTGCATTCTAATCTAAAGCAGCTTTAAATAGGGCAGCTGGCAGCAGGCAATACCTCACAACGCACTGGTGCGTTCGCAGCGGCGGAGGTACTGCTGCTTTAACCACCGAACGCACGTTGGTTCTTAACTTCAAGCCAACTGGTTTACTTGGCGACACTTGTTTATTTCTCCCCTCGATTTTGTTCTGTTTATTTGACAGTCTCTTATTTGCCATTTTCTCCAAGGAACCAACGAGTTGACATCCATAATTTCATGGGCTCATTTTGACTTTTGGTAGAGCATCAATCTGCAAGGAAAACTGAGTCTGGGTAGTATTTAGAGCTGTGATATGTCACCTAAGGACAGGAAATTAAGGTACAGTGATCATTCAGCTCTAACATGCCTTGTTGAACTTAGTATCAAAGCACAAAACACAAGACTATTTGCTCCCTAAGACTGTCTCTCTCTCTCTCTCCTTGTCATTACTTCAGAGTCAGTTAACTAGGGTTAACTAGATTCCATTTCCTAATAGGCAAAATATCTTAGAGACCTGGTCTCCTTTCTCATCCTGTTTCCTCTTGTTACACAAATAGCTCCTTCCCTGCATTATGTTGCTTCTCTGATATATCCCATACAGCTCAGGCAGGCTCATTTTCCTATACTCTGTTTTTGAAATCCTGCTCCTGAAAACTTCCATGGGATCCTGACTGGCCACTAAAGCAGGTCCTTCCGCAAAATGTCTGATCTAACTAGGCAGGTCCAATCCCTCTTCAGAAACACCACAGCTGTATCCTGACTTTTGACTCTTTGCTCCCTCTGTCTTCAATTCTTTCTCTTTTTTTTAATTTAAAGATTTTATTTATTTATTTGACAGAAATCACAAGCAGGCAGAGAGGCAGGCAGAGAGAGAGAGAGAGAGTGGAGGAAGCAGGCTCCCTGCTGAGCAGAGAGCCCGATGCAGGGCTCGATCTCAGGACCCTGGGATCATGACCTGAGCCGGAGGCAGAGGCTTTAACCCACTGAGCCACCCAGGGGCCCTCTGTCTTCAATTCTTTCTTGCGAATGCCATCCAGCCTCACTTCAAGGATAAGCTCAACTCATCTTCTTCTGCCCTGTCACTCCAGATGCTCCGAGGTAAGCCTATGAGCCAAGAGTCTCACTCCCGTTCATGCTCAATGACACTGTCTAAGCACGATATATACTTCACGTGACTATCACAAAATACCTATGAGGAAAGCATTATCCATCATCCTACTCTACAGATGAGGAAACAGAGTCATTTGTGTGATTAAGTCACTTGCCCATTTTTATACAGTCATCGAGTGATAGAGGAAGCGTTCAAACCTAAGGCCGTTGGTGGACCATTTCCTCCTCAGGACCTCTTAGCGATGCTCCTTAGTTCACTATCCTGGCCGGCATGCATTTGTATCTCATTTACAGAGAGTTCTCATCACCTTGTACAAGTCCCAGCCCTCTAAAGGCAGATACCCCTTCTGACTGCCTTATAATGTATTAAGTGCAAGGAATAGTTACTTGTTCCATACTCTCCTTCCAAGACACCCAGTTTGTTTGAGCACAAAAGACAATGGGACCTCACAGCTCCTTTGCATTTTGTCATGATCACGGGGCTAATTGAGACCAATGACTTGTGAGCAGAAGTGATTATTTTTCACGTGGATGTTTTAAGAGGAAGAGTGCAATTCACCACTGCCTCTCTTTTCCGTTTCTGTGACTTTGGGAGAAGGTCCACATGAATGCCATTCTAGGAACCTGGGTCCTGGAGTAGAAACCACCGAAAGCAGAGTACCCAGAGGACCTATGCTAGACCTAAGAGAAAATACCAGACTTTGGGGATTTTTAACTTCGATTTGGGGGGGAAGCCCTTTGGTTTTTTTTTGTTCGTTTGGAGGTTTTTTTTTTAAGCTTTTATTTTTTTATTTGACAGAGAGACAGAGAGAGAGGAACACAAGCAGGGGGAGTGGGAGAGGGAGAAGCAGGCTTTCCACAGAGCAGGAAGCCCAATGCAGGGCTCGATCCCAGGACCGTGGGATCATGACCTGAGCTGAAGCCAGACGCTTAACCCACTGAGCCACCCATGCGCCCCAAGCCCTTTGTGGCTGCAGCACGACCAGCCTATATAACTAAGAAGGATGTACAGCGGCTACGGTGGAGGATCCTAGTGGTGACTCATGTGTAAGCCAAAATCAGAAGACCTCACTGATTACATGCAGAACAGTCAGGAAAAACAAACAAACAAAAACCACCTGCATGAAAGGCAATAAAGCAAAGAAGTTGTTCATCCAGGAGAGTTTGATCCTTAAGAACTTTCAGCTGGGGGTGTCTGGGTGGCTCCGTGGGTGAAGGGTCCAACTCTTGATTTCCGGCTCAGGTCGTGATCTCAAGGTGGTGAGATCAAGCCCTGCCACCAGCTCTTACCATCTCCCTGTGCCCTTTCCGATCCCTGCTCCTATTCTCTAAAACAAATAAATCTTTAAAAAAAAAAAAAATTTCATCTCAAACATAGTCCCAGACAGGTGCTGGATCTCATAAAAGGAGAGCCCAACAAGACCAATTTTGATTTCAAACTGTTTTTTAAAGTTTTGCTGGTGTTACGATACTCCTCATTAGAATAACTTTCACAGTTCTGTTTTCCTTCAGCCTAACAACTGTGCTCCAGTCCTCTCTGAGATGTGTTCTTCTCCCCTGGTTTACTCTTCAGGTTTTAAGAGCCTCTGAGCATGTACAAGGAACTTTCTCATTATGGAGACTATACCCGGAGCAGTTCTCTCTGCCTATCACAGTTCAATTTCCAGTCTCTCCAGCCATAAAAAAGAAAACAAAAGACAAAAAAAACAAAACCAAGATAGGAAACAGTGCAGGGTACTCAACCCCATGTTAGCCAAGGAGAGTGGGATTCTCAACATCACTGGATTTTTCTCACTTACCGGAGGGAGATGGTCTACACTCATTTCAACTTAGGATGAAATGGTATTTTTTTATTTCCAGAGTTAAGCTTGTAGTTTATAGTTAATCTGATGATGTAACCATGGTTTTGTTTTGTTTTGTTTTGTTTTTCATGCAATCAAAGGTCTCCAGATCACTGTTGTACCTCCCTGACTACTCTAATCTTAGCTCCAAATAGGGTAGGAGAGTCTCTGAATAGACCCAGGTACGTCATGCCATGCCGCAAAGTGTGAAGGTAAAAACTCAGACGTGAATTATTCAGTGTTTGTAAGGATGAGAGAGTAGGCAGAACCCACCATCAACACAGAGTTGCAGAAGCGTCTTAATTTTCCAAGTTCTGCTTCAGGGAGCCCTTCTTGTACTGATGTTCAGACAAGCATTCTGTAGATACTGACTCATCAGAACGGTTACAGAACTCTTCCTAGTAATGACTTCAAGGTCCCTTGTCCAGTGGATGTGGGTGTGGACTAGACACTTCACAATGATGGATACAACCACACCATCATCTAAGTGTTGTAGATTTCAATGTATGGGCCAGTGGTAAGAAAAAGTCGGCAGAAACCCAGAAGAAGTTCCTGCCGGGGGGGTGGATAATTAAAAACACCCCAAATGCGCTCTAGAGGCAAGAACATGAGTGCCTTTGTCTTTCTCTTGCTAAGAGCCCCGAGCTGATTTGAAGCCCTCTGAGCTAAGGGTCACTACGAACTAGAAGCAGTTGTGATCACCACGAACCAATTTAATTTGGACTATCTCGGCCAGCCTTATTGAATTCTCTCCAAGCTCCCAGAGGCGGAAATGTACAGCCGCCCTTAGCTATTCAATAAGGTTTACTGAGACCTTACTGGAGCAGGCTGGTTGTACGCGCGCCATCATCTAGTTGAAACATCTTGAGCAATCAATTCAAACTTGTTATTGTCATTTGAGTTTGAAAATTTAATAAGCAATTACCTGAACACATTCCTTTATGTTTTTAATTTCTACTGAGATGTTGTTCCGTTTTCAGGCCTAAAGCAATCATGCCCTCCAGAATATTTAATTGAATGAGTCCGTAACGCGAGCCTTTTTCTTAACTGTCTTTTCCTAGTGTGATTTATGAATATGAATGAAGCCGTGTCTTTCTAAGGAGGAAGTCAAGAATAAGTGCAAATTTCAACCATCTGACATGGGCGGATGACATAACTCATTTTTGTGATGTGGAAGGAACCAGCAGACCCCCTCTAGGTACTGGAATGCCTTTCCTATAGGGCCTATATGAAATGCTTTCTCTTTCTCTTTTTTTCTGAGGCATCACTGCAGAAATGCACATACCTATATTGTGTATATACACACACATGTGTATATACACACATTCACATACGTGATACATATGTGTGCATGTATTTGATATAGACATGTGTACCTGTAAGCATGTATGTCTGCTTCTACTGATCCTACCACACACGAAGCAGTGATCTTTCATTTACAGAAACCTTCATTTAAGGATCTTTTGTAGAACATTATTCTAAAAATGTAAGTAGAAAATACATTTTGTCTACTATTTCCTTTTCTTCTTGTTTCTATCTAGAACAGGGGTCGGCATACTTGTCTCGTCAAGGGCCAGATGGTAAATATTTTAGGATTTGCAGCCATAAGGTCCCTGTCTCAACTACTCAACTCTGCTGTTTTAGTCCAAGAGCAGCCACAGACAATACATAAACGAGCGGGTGTGGCTTTATTCCAGGACAACTGTATTTACAAAAACAGATGGTAGGCCAGATCAAGCTCACTGGCCAGAGCTGGCAAACCTCTGGCCTAGAATACGTAATGAAAGAGATCGTTTTCTATGTGCAGTTTTGATGTTTCATTCATTGGTTGGTTGGTTGATTAGTGTTGTTTGTTTATTTGTTTATTTGTTTATTTTTTGCTAAAAACAAAAGGAACGAAGTTCCTTCTAGGCATCTTTGGAAGGTCTTCCTCCATCTGCCCCCATAAATAAAATGGTATTTCAAAGAGGTTTTTCCTTTGGCCTAATTTTTTGAGGGGATCCATTATTATTTTTTTAAAGATGCACTTTTTTTTTTTTTTAAGATTTTATTTATTTTATTTGACAGAGATTACAAGTAGGCAGAGAGGCAGGCAGAGAGAAAGAGAGAGAAGAGGAAGCAGGCTCCCTGCTGAGCAGAGAGCCCAATGCGGGACTCCATCCCAGGACCCTGAGATCATGACCTGAGCCGAAGGCAGCGGCTTTAACCCACTGAGCCACCCAGGCACCGGAAGGGATCCATTTTTTAAACCTTCTCCATGTCTTCACTCATCGCTTAAGAAATCTAAAAAAAAAAACCACCTCCCAACTTTTCCTTCAGTCTAGATCCTTCCTCTAAATACCAGAGCGCCATACCAAAATCTTTACAAACCCTCTACCCAACAACCATCAATAGACATCAACAACCATCAACCTAAATATGACCAAATTAGAACTCATTTTCTTCCCTACGAGTTTGCCATACCTCCTGGTTAGCTCCAAGAGTCCAGCTACTCCCTGAGAAACCTTATTTCCTTCCTCTCCTTCTGACCCATCAACTTGCAAACTCCATCTCATAAATGACTCTCCACGCTTGGCCATCCTCTCTGTCTCCCGCCATCTGCACCCGCCATTCTACAGTCTCAGTGCTTCCTTCCTGAAATTTTCTTGAAAAGGACCCACTGTTGCCCCACTCTCCGGTCTTTTTTCTTTTCCACAAGTACCTCATACTGCTCCCAGCCGTGTTTCTAACATGTTACCTTTCAACTGAACACCTGCAGTTATTTCTTTTCCTACAAAAAGATCATCATAGAATAAAAAGCCCTGCCAGCATCAACCCACCCACCCTGCTTTCCTTCCCTTGCTTCCACTTGCTCCAAGCCCACCTTCCCTGGAACTCCATGCTGGGATCATACTGGCACCCCCCCTTCCTGGGCAGTCCAACACCCAGATGTCTCTATTAGATTGCGCCTTTTCTACACTCTGCATACCCTGCCCTATTCTGACCATACAAACACGAAAAAGCCAAAAAGCTTACAAGACGACAGCACAAGTGGGACAACCAAACCAAGTAATTAATCATAAAGAGATGACGTGAGAAAGCAGTGAAGTATAGTGATTTAAACACAGACTAGGAAACATCTGATTTTGAATCCCAGTGTGCCACACAGCTGAGAGATCTTGAGCAGGTTACTGAGCATGTCTGTGTTGTGGTAAATAGTGGTATAAAGCAACCTACCTTAGAGAATGGCTACAGGGAGTAAGTGAATAGTTTATAAATCACTTAGAACAATGCCTGGTGCATACACAAATACATATGTACACTTAATATACATACACACCACACATGGACACTCATTAATGTGTGCATGTGTGTATCTATACATGTGTATATATGCATATGTGCATATTTACATATATGTGTATGGATAAGTCTATACATGCATGTAGACATATATATATACACACACCCATACCCTTAATTATGTATTCATGTATGTATATTTATATACATATCCATCTATAATAATTAATCAACTAAATCTATAATAGAAAGGCTGAGGAGTAACCAAGTAATTATGTATGCAGAAGTGAAGGCAAGTCAAAGATAGAAAGGAGACAATCCCATGGAACATGAGAGAGAAACTGACAAGCAGAACCAGGCTTTGAAGCCAAGTCAGACTGTCTCCTCTTACTATAAACTCTATTCATTTACTGTCTGTACCACTGAGAACTGTGGCTATCCTTAAGAGTAAGCTTTTACTTTGGTCTTTATTGCTTTATTATTTAGTAGTTTATTATTTAATAGTTTTATTTATTATTTCATAGTTTATAGGTATATTTTATTATTTAATAATTTAGATTTAATACACTGCTTTATTATTTAATAGTTTATAGATTTATAATTTTTTTACCCATGTAACCCCAAAACACCTAGATGATACACACTATATGTATGTATATAAATTGGGGAAGTCGGGGGGGGGTCCTGCTGTTTTCAAAGACTGGGTCCAGCATATAGTAAGGTTAATAAGTATTAATCACAAAAGGATTAAATGACAGAATAGATGTTGTCTTAAACATAATCTTAACTCCTAAATGTAAATGTAATCTTCAGTAATGAAACACATGTTATCAGGTCAAATTACTCTTGGATCCAGCCTTTATTACTGCAAGATATACAACAAGCTCAATTATTTTCTTGTTTATAGCCACCATTAGTCACTGTGTTAGTTCTGGAATAAAAAAAAAAAAAAACTCTGGACGACCACCTACTGAGCTGCAGGGCTCAGACTTACAGGAGAGCACAGGGTGACAGGCTATGAAATTCAGGAAGACAATGCCTCAGGGGAGCTTACCTTAGCTCAAAGCCTGTCTTGTTTATTACATCTGCTCTCTATAAGCAAGATTGAGGACCTGGAAGCCTCAAGAAAGGCCGAACACACAATAGGTATATTTGGTTGATAAAGGTATTTCATATCTTGTACAACATGTAGGAAAACACAGTCAGAAGTCTGAGGATAATATAAGAATTATTAGATACAGGGGTACGTGGGTGGCTCAGTCAGTTAAGCATCTGCCTTTGGCTCAGGTCATGATCTCAGGGTCCTGGGATTGAGTCCAACTCCCTGCTCAGCGGGGAGACTGCTTCTCCCTCTCCCTCTGCCCCTCCTACTGCTCATGCTCTCTTTCTCGCTCACTCACCCGCTTGCCCGCTCTCTCTCTCAACAAATAAAATCTTCAGAAGAAAAATCCAAGAATTACTGGATACAGAGATCGAACCAGAATTGGGGAGGAAACTGTACTCAAGTAAGAGATCCTTAAAGACTATGGCTCAGAGAAAGGATATCTACACTGAAAAGACAGAAAACAAAACTCTGAAGCCTAGGTCTCTAGGCAAGGCTTTTCTAGAAAATTTTCAACCAGTGCTTTCCATGTATTTTCATGGCATTTGGGTGTAAACAGTATAATTATACATTCGCATCTGAGCTAGGTACACCCTCTCCCCCTTAACACTCCCTTGTAAAAACCAAGACGTACTCTCGCATTAGTATTTTCATCAAGTTGGAGTTTTCATTTTCTTTCCCTTCATCCACTTTAATTTTGGTGAAAATAGAAATCATGCGCCCTAACAATAAACATAAATATCCTGGGTCCTGGGGGGGGGTGAGAAAGAAAATGAAGGTGTATTGGGTGTGATTATGGACCCTGTTAAGTGTACAACCCTATTTTGGCAAGGGTTCACAGTTGGGCTTTTAACTCATTCTCTATGTGGCCAAATGACCCACAACCCAGGAGATGACAAGGGGTCTAGGACCTCTGAACACTGGTATTCTGTTGGCCTGAAGACTGCCAACTGTCCTTCAATGTAATAAGAGCTTTGAGAAGCCTGGGATCCTTAAGGATTTAAAAAATCTAAAAATAAAAAACAAGCTCTGTATTCATTTCAATTTTGAAGTATTTACTAACTAGATTCCACACCTAAAATGAAGTTAACTAAAATCTTCTGTTCTTTACTCATTTGAGGGAGTAAACGGATCCCCAGCTGAGTACTGTTCCTTTTCAATATTCACTGCTATTTCATTTAAACTCAATTAATTAACATATAGTTTCAGATGGAGAGTTGAGTCATCCATATCACTAGTAGAGGGAATGCCTCATGGTCTACAGAAGTCCCATTTTATTGCTTGGTTTGGGGGAGATGAGAAAGGAAATGCAAAGTCAGAGTCACAAGTGAAAGCTGTGTAAGGCAGCCCTTGTGCAAACGGACTATATTTACTTCCCTATAAGGGAACTACAATTAACTACCAAACGCAAGAAGACTCCACAAGGACCAATTTCCATGTCGATAAATGCCAAGGGTGGTACTATGCACTTCTTCCTTTTTCACATTCTGTCTCTTCCTCTCTCCCTGTCTCTCCCCTTCTAAGTCAAATATAAATGTGCTGAGACGTCTGAAAAGGAAGAAAGATATGGTACAGCTCCTGGACTTCAAAAATGAATAGAAAAAAAGAACAAAACCAAACCAAAACAAAACAAAAACAGAAAAACCAGCAAGTTGTCTTGGGGGAAAACAAACAAACAAACAAAAAACAACCTTTAATATCTACGCCTCTTTTTTTAAATCTAAAAGTGCATGTTGTTTTAAAAAAGCAAATATTTAGGGGCACCTGGGTGGCTCAGTCGGTTAAGCATCTGCCTTCCGCTCAGGTCATGATCCTGGAGTCCTAGGATCGAGCCTCACATCTGGCTCCTTACTCAGTAGAGGGCCTGCTTCTCCCTCTCCCTCTGCCTGCTGCTCCCCCTGCTTATGCTGTGTGTGTGTGTGTGTGTGTGTGAAATAAATAAATAAATAAAATCTTTAAAAGAAAAAAAAAAGCAAATATTCACTGACCAGTTTCAAAAGCTGCTAGAGCTCTGCTCATCTCTCTCAGCTTTGTGTTCGTCCCATTACTTTACTGCCTTAGATATTTGTACTGCAGAACAGTGATCAATTAGATGAATAGGTCCCATTACTTTGTGGTTAATAAAAGATTTTATATTCTGAGATACACACAAAAATAAGTCAGAGTCAGCAGTGGATTTATGGGATGGGGAACAGAAGGAAAACTGTTTATCTAACAGATCACAGTCTTGAAGAAGTTTTTATTGTCTTGACAGGCTGGACTCCATTGCCTTCTCCTCCTGAGCCCCAGAGAACCTGTCTGGATTACAGATGCGCAGGCCCTCGGGTACTTACGACCCAGGCCCACCTCCTTCCCATGCCACAGACAAATGCCATTCTGGAAATGCCTCTTTCAATAACAAGAAAGATATTTTCCGGCGATGAGAACCTCCACTCAAAACCATCTTGGTTTTTCTCAGGTTCTGAACCATGCTGGGCTAGCAAACCTAAGCCCACCCACGGTTTGCTCTACCTACAGCCCATCTCCACGCCTGATTACCCCCATAATAAATCGTTTTCCTCCAACGTAAAGCTCTAAAAAAAGAAAAAAAAAATTTGAAAGTCAATCTTTTAACTGCTTCTTATGTGGTATTTATTTTTCTCTACTTGCCAGCTGAAATGGCTCTAATGTGCCCCAAAGGGCACCGTTCCCATCAAGCTCTGAGGTACATCAAGCTCAGATGCAGGCAGGTGAAGGGGTCTGGGAGTCTGAGAGAGAACTGGAATGTTAAGGAGAGAGCAGAGCGCCCTTTGGGAGGCAATTCTATTCGGAGGGAGCTTAAGCCCTTGAACTAAGGGCAGACAGACAAAGCAGGCATTCCCAAAGCAATGATGGCAGCCCAGCCATGTGGCTGGACGGTGCTCGGCCCCTACAAACTGCCCCCATGTGGAGCCACAGAATGTGGTGGCGACACTCCCTGACTTACTCTTTTCTAACGAGGATGTGAATTAATAGGACTTTTTATTTAACAGTAATGGGGAAAAGCTAACGAGCCAATCCCTGTCCTGACTCTTTCAACGGTATACTGTAATTGCTCTCTGGGTAATCCCAATTACACACGTGTGCATCATAAAGAATAAACGCTGTGTCCGTTTCCTCCACAGCCATGCCCTGTGCCAGGCTCACTTGGCACACATATGGGCCGCCACTTGCAAAAACTGAAATTCCTCTCGACCCCCAAGAGAAACATCTGAAAAGGACAGAAACCAGCAAAAAAGCCCAAGGTCTCCCTGACTTGTGAGGACAAGGATGAGAGGGAGCATCTTTGTGCAAAAAAAAAAGAACTTCCTGCAGTCAGAGCAAGAACCTCCCACAGGGGAAATCTCAAAACTAAACAAAACCAAAACAGAAAAGGTAAAGGGGAGAGGAAAAGAAGAGGTTGTAGGAGAAAATATAGAAAGACAAAAAGAGTTTCCACAGGACCCTCAAGAGTGGTACTTTTTAAGGCCCTTTCAAGTTGCTCCCTAGCCTTCAGCTACCTGCGTCTGTCAAGAAACAGAATAAGGGTTGGCTTTTTATGTTTACAAAACTTCATATGCATTCACATTTGTGTCATTTCCACGAGCAAAGTCAAGAGACCCATCGAACTCTCCCTGTAGCCACAACACTTATATACTTGTCCACACAGGCCTTACTCGTTCAACGCACAACTAGCAGGTTCACGTTCGTGACATGATCATTATCTTCATGTCAGAAGTGTGCCACAAAACTCATGTCCGAGTTCCTACTTCTATTTAATGCCTTCAGATCCCAGCACGCTTGTGGGAGTTTGTGTGACTCCTGTGAGTGTTCTTTCCAATCAGTTGGAGCAAACAGAAGTTATAAAGGGACAGAATTCCACTAATCTGTACTTCCTCCCAGTAATCTAAAAGACAGGTCCTTTATCACCGCATGAATCCTTCTCGGAAAGTTAAGTATTTCCTAACTGCAAACGCTTTTAAATGAATAACCACGAAGCAGTCCTTCATTCTGAAATATAACCAAAATAAATACCTTGGTTAATGTTCACAAATTAACATTCCAGACTATCACTCTCAACCATCTCTCATAGTCGAACACTAAGCATTCCCATTAAAATGTATCTAACCCCCGGATTTTGTTTTGCAAGATCCTGAGCTGAGCCGTGAAAAACTTTCTAGGAACATCAATATTCTCTTTTTCCTGTGCAGCTTCCAGCACTATGGGGAACTAACTATAAATAATCAAAGAGGAAGCTTGTAGCTCATGCCACCATTTCTCTGGGGCCTCGGATCCATACCTGCAAAAATGATTAGGATGAGAGTGGGGAGTCAAGTCCAAAGTCAATGACAAAAAGTAAGGAGGTCTTTGTGAATAGTACTAGCACAAGTCTCCCCTGGTTACCCTGGCCCCTGAGCCTTTGGAGTAGAGAATGGGACTGTAACAGTGAGCAAAACACTGACAGGAACTCAAACGGAATAAACGAAGCTAGACTTACTGCCATTTTTCTTTTTTCATACATGTGAACTAGGACAATTTTACGTAGGAGAAGGAGAACAACCAACAGATCCTCTGCTACCCTAGCACAGACCTGGAAACAAAGATGATGGAGAGAGGTAATGGGCCTGACTCTGGCTTCCCAGAGAAAGATGTTTTTGACCACTACAGCCAATCATCCAAGAGCAAGATTAGCAATTTGGGAGAAACTCATCATTAGAAAGCTCGATCCAGAAGCAAATGTATCATTCACAATAATCTTGGAGGGATTCCTGCCACCACTAAATCGCACCTCCCAGAACATCATGCATTTGCTAACCAGAGCAGCAGGAGCCTCCCTGCCTTACCATTCACTTCCAAAATGACCTTCTATCCACCAGTTCAAAACCCACTACCACAACTCCTATAGTAAGAGAATTATCTGAACATTCTTTGGTTTCCTCAGAACCCATGTAGGCACCAAGAAAGCAACATCAATGGAATCCATTTAATGTAACACCAATAGTGTCATTTGTAGGAATGGGGCAAGATCAGCCAGCTCATGATAAACTTTTGGGTGTGGTGCTTTCCATGGAGTAACAGAAAAATATTTTTCTAAAGATAAACTTGAAAACCTATGTCTACTCTCCAGTTTGGAAACCAGTGGTAATGATGTGATAAACTTGGAGCACCAGATGTCTCAGTGTGGTCTGGTTAATTGAAAGCCATAGACCCCACATCTACAATCAGCCTCATACATGATCTGTTAATTTGATTGTCATATTGGTTTCCTCATTCATGTTCCTGGAGCTCTGTATATTTCCTTTGTCTTCACCCCCAGCAATTAAACCACATCGTTTTTGTTTTTGTTTTTGTTTTTTTCCCTGTCTTCAAAGTCATGCAAAATGTAAGATCTGTAGTAAGTTCGGTCTTTTAATAAAGACAGACCCGAAATGTTCCAGAATTTTCCATATTTGTTTCTTTAATTTGTAAAAGATGGAGCTGACTTGAATAATTGATAATGCCATTTTGTTAAGAAGAGATTCTTTCTACTCACAAATGGTCTTATTTCTAGCAATGTCAAGGCAATCACATATCAAAAAGTATCTAGAAATAAGTATCTAGAAGAAATGAACACAACAGACACACACACACACATACACGCACAGCTCTCGGCACCTTTCAGAGTTTCTGTCTCGATGACTCACATACAAGTCATTAATGTGATGTGATAAAATGTGATGTCATAAAAGAAGCCTTCATCTCTCACCTAAATTGCTGAAACTCTTAAACATAGGATTTCAACATACTTTTGTATCTGGTTTCCCAGTCCTAAGTAAATTAGAATAAACAAAGAGAGCATGGGATGACCTTAGGAGGATATTAGAGGCAAAGAGAAAAAAAGAACAGAGAGAAGTCAACTGGCAATGCCTGACCAAGCAGAAGAAAATTTTAACAGCATAAGCAGAACTATAAAAGCGTTTTATCACTGAAGACTCATAAATGTTCAATAATGTCTTAATAAAATTTTTGACAAGGATGACATTATTGAACTAGCAAACCAACGTTTTATTCATCATGGTTGCCCCTTTGGCAACACTACCTTTGAAATGGTAGTGTTCCAACCATTCCTTCAAGGGGCAGCCGTACATACTCAAGTTCAAGAGGACCAATGGTTGGCTTCAAGTTTCAAAACAGAATTATTAGACCAATATGCGATATCAGGTTGCAACAACATTTTTGTTTGTTTTGTTTGTTTGTTTAATTTTGCTGGAGCTAGGCTTTAGTGAAAGTGAAAGTCACTTTCTCAACAACACAGAGATAGGTTGTTTTGAATATATGGTGTGATGCCGTGGGGCATTTAAGATCAGAGACCAGAAGGTGCAGAGCAAGAAAGAAGAAAGATATTCCACAAAGACAGTTCCCTGAAAAGAAACGGAAATGCCTTTCTGGTTCTGGGATAACTGAAAAAGACTAAGAGAAGCAGAAAGGATTGGATCTGAGTGACATTGTCTGACTGTCACCTCTTTCCAAACCTGAGGGTTGAGCATCAAGGGTAATGAAATCCTGGAAACATTCATATTGGCTTGGGGGAATTTAAAAACACAGTGTGCTGGAACCTAGTTTTCCTGGGGGTCCTGCAAGCCACACAGAGGATCTGCGGGGGTATTCTTGGTGTCCCAGTGAGACTTTCTCTGACTTCTTTTGCACCGTACCTATCCTCCAGATGGTGTGTGCTTTGTTCTTCTCATTGCCCATTTTCCTCCAGCTGGCTGTCCCAGTGGGCAGCCCCGAGGGCCTGGAAGTTTACAAACCCTTAAGGATGGCTAGGAACCAATGATGAGAGCCAGTGAGTACACAAGCCCAGTTCTCTTCCGCAAAGATGAAACAGGCTACAAGGTCAAATGTGAATGTCTCATAGGATCAGGCCGAGCATAGAACTTCACTGAAATTTCCCACCTGTCTTACCTGCTTCTTTTTCCATATTCCAATATTCCCACATCCTCATTGTTCTCTTCAAGGAACAATTTTTCAATTTATCACTTGCATTTCAATCATTGATTCAGGGTTTGCGCCAAAGAAACCTCATCTAAAACAGTTGGTGCATGAAGCAGTTTTAGAAATTAGACTCTATGGATGAGATTCTAGACGCAGGTCGCATATAGGACCTCTATCAATAAGGCTATTATCATGGTAGCATGTGGAATGTCATCAAGGCCAGGCATGCTGCCATTATGTTCTTATTGTAGAGATACCTGTGGTGAACTGGGAAAGACTACAGGTAGAAAGAGATACAAAGAGATACAATGAGATACTACAGGTAGAAAGAGATACAAAGAGATACAATGGCTTTTGCAATATCTTTGTCATCTGAGCTGTATAAGGGAAGTAGTACTTTTTAAGTACTGTAAAATTAGGTGGTTGTGACTAAGTGGTGTTGATGCACCAAGAAGAGCAAATGACAGGTTCAAGTTGGCCAGTCAGCCACCTAAAGGAAATTGTGAAAGCCAGAGAGTCTCCAAGGCAGTATTTAAAGAAACCTTTATCAGGGCACGTGTACCCAAATGTTTATAGCAGCAATGTCCACAACAGCCAAACTATGAAAAGAACCAAGATGTCTGTCAGCAGATGAACGGATAAAGAAGATGCGGTATGTGTGTGTGTGTGTGTGTGTGTGCTGTGCGCGCACGCGCACAGACACACAGACAGCAGAGTATTATGCACCCATCAAAAAATGAAATTTTTGCCATTTGCAATGATGTGGTTGGAACTAAAGGATATTATGCTGAGCAAAATATCTCAGTCAGAGAAAGACAATTATCATATGATCTCCCTGATATGAGGAAGTTGAGAAGCAGAGTTGGGGGGTTGGGGGGAGGGAAGGGAAAAATGAAACAAGATGGGATCAGGAGGGAGACAAAGTATAAGAGACTCTTAATATCACAAAACAAAATGAGGGTTGCTGGGGAGAGGGGTGTATAGTTAGAAGAGACAGCTGGAAAAGGCAAAGTTTGCTCATACAGGGACAGCTTCCTCTGACTCTGGATTTAACTTCATAGAAAACCTCAAGCAGAATCTAATAGGCAGCTTGAATTGCTTTTACAGGTTTGTAGAAAGAACAATGGGCTTCCAGCTAATGCAATAAAAAAAGAAAAGGCACACAAACTAAGAAGGAGAAATAAAACTATTTCCGTTTGTAGACAGCATGATCAGCTGTGTAGAAAATCTGAAAGAACTGATGTAAAACTCTCCTAGAACTATTAAGGAATCATAGCAAGACTGCAGAATACAGGTTAACATACAAGTTAGTAATATGTCAACTATAATCAAGTGGAATTTTAAACTAAAAATACAATGGCACTTACATGCCCAAATTAAATACTTAGATATGAATCTTACAAAATAGGTACATGATCTGTATGAGGAAAACTGCAAAGATCTGATGATCAGAATCAAAGGTCTAATTAAACAGAGAGATTTCTATGAGCATGGATAGGAAAGACTCAGTATTGTCACAGTGTCAGCCCTTCCCGACTTGATCTATGGATTCAGTGCAATCCCAATCAAAATCCCAGCAAGCTATTTTGGGTGCATCAACAAACTAATTCGGAAGTTAATATGGAAAGACCAAAGACTCACAATAGCCAACACAATACAGAGGAACAAAGTTGGAAAACTGACATTTTCTGACTTCAAGACTTACTGTAAAGTTACAGTAATCAAGACAGTGTGATACTAGGAAAAGAGCAGAAAAATAAATCACAGTGCAACAAAACAGCCTACAAACAGTCATATAAATTTAGTCAACTGATCTTTGACAAAGAAGTAAAAGCAATACAGTGGAGCAAAGAGGTCTTTTCAACAAACGGTGTGAAAAGAACTGGACATTCACATGCAAAAAATAAATAAATAAATAGGCGTCTACACATAGACCTTACACATGTCACATAAAATGATTCAAAATGGATCAAAGGCCTAAACATAAAATGCAAAACTATAGAATTCCTGGAAAATAATAAGAGAAAACCTACATGACCTTGGTTATAAGGATAACTTTTTAGATTTAACAGCAAAGACATAATCTGTGAAAGAAACAATTGATAAGCAGGGCTTCATTGAAATTAAAAACTTACTTTGTGAAACACAATGTCAAGAGAATAAAAATCCACAGACTAAGAGAAAATGTTCACCTAAGACCCAACTGCTGTCCAAAATATACAAAGAATCCCTAAAATTCAACAATGAGAAAATAAACAACCAGATTTAAAAATGGGCCAAAGACCTTAACAGATACCTCACCAGACAACGTACACAAATGACAATTAAATGTTTGAAAAGAGGCCCATCGCATGTCACCAAAAAAAAAAAAAAAAAAAAAAAGAAAAAGAAAAAAGAAAAAAGTAAATTATGATGAGATACCATTACACAGCTATTGGAATGGTTGAAATTAGGATCATGGAAACATTAAGTGTTAGCAGACAGGTATAGCAACAGTAACTCTCATTCACTGCTAAAGATAATACAAGATAGTACAGCCACTTTGAAAGACAGTTTGACAGTTTCTTACAAAACTAAACATATGCTTAGTACATGATCTAATCACACAGCTTGGAATTTACTCAAAAGTGTTTAAAGTTAAGTCTACATGGATGCACAATGTAGCTTTATTCATAAATGCCAAAACTTGAAGACAACCAAGATGTCCTTTGGTAGTTGAATGGATACTTAAACTCTGGTGTTTCCAGACCATTAAACATTATTTAGCACTGAATTTTAAAAAATAAAATATCAAACCATTAAAAGTCATATAGAAACCTTAAATGCTCTCGGAAGCTAAGCAGGGTCGGGCCTGGTGAGTACTTGGATGGGAAATCTTAAATGCATACCACTGCATTAAAGAAGCCACTCGAAAAGGCTACATATCCTATCATTCCAACTCCATGACATTCTGAAAAAAGCAAAACTATAGAGACAGTTCAAAGATCAGCGGTTTCCAGGGATGTGAGGTGGGATGAATAAGCAGAGCCCAGAGGATTCTTAGGGCAGTAAAAATATTCTATATGGTATCATAATGGTGGACATATATCGTTATGTGTGTTCAAACCCATTGAACATACAACAAAAAGGGTGGACTGTGATGTCATAAACCTTGGGCTCTGGGTGATTGTGACATGTCAACATAGCTTTATCAATTGTAATGGACCACTCTGGTGGGGGATGTTGGGAATGGGGAGGTTATACATATGAGAGGGTAAAGGGTATATGGGAAATCTCCCTGCCTTCTCCTTAATTTTGTTTTAAATTTAAATTGTTCTAAAAACAATCATCTAAACTTTTTTTAAAAAGCCCCATGAAATGAAATGAAAATGCTAACAATGACCTGACATGGTATGAAAGGGAACAAAAGGCTCAGAGAAGGGGGCATATTAGTATACATGTAATGCAAAAAATGGAACAAAAAAGTACTAGTTGACTATTTCCAGGGAGGCCTTTGGGAAACTCCATTTAAAATAATAAAAAAATCAATTGGTAGGGGCCGTCCATATAGTTGTAAAGCTTATAATGACTATCTTCTAAAGGTTTGGATTTAAGATGCTCTTCGGACATTGGGCTTCTGAGGAACCATCAGTATGAAAGATTCCAGTGGCAGACATTAACCATTGGAGGCAAAGTATATCTAATCACCATAAGGGTTAGTAAGATAAACGTGAAAACCAAGGGCCAGGGCTCTCAAGGGATTTAGGTCAATGGCTAAAAAATATGGTGCATCTAGGACCAATAGAGATGGGTAACTAAGGAGAGAGAGAAATAAGAGAGACTGTGCTTGTATGTGGATATAGATCAAGAACATTGCTATCAATCACCTTGACTAAAAGTTATGGTTGCTTGCTCAGTTTCCACACCTGAGTCAATTTTCACATCTAGAATCCAAAGATGAAAACACATTAAGTCCCTGAAAAAAGAAGATGTGATGCCATGACATGTTTCAACAAGAGTGATTCTCTGTGTCCTTTCCCAGTGGGACCGGCAATCCTTCATCTCAGTACCTGCATATTCAAGGATGAAAAATATGTAGATATTCTTGGAGAGGTTGAGTCTCAACCGATCCTGTTACCAGCGATGGAAATGACTATCCTGATCGCACTAGTACAGTATAGACATGTGGATATCTACTGACAAAGACAGCCATGGATTGTGTTTAACAGGTAGAGCATCCCATGGACCCACAGACTCATCCAATGGTCATTACTCTCATGGAATGGGCACACTAAGACTCTGATAAAACCCCAATACTGCTCCTTTGATCTGTGGCATAAGAATGATCATAGCAGAAAAGGATGTCTGTGTCACACTTCAATGCCCACCATAAAGCATCCATTCCAGAAGGAGTATTACATAGTCAAGTGACTAGGATGCCTCAATAAATTACTATCAGTTGACATTTGTCCTTGACTACCCAGGGCTTACATGATGGATTCACAAACAGAATAGCCATGGTATCAGAGAGGGAAGCTCTTCATAGGCCTCTCTCATCGACGATAATGTAGTGTTTGATATGAAATCATTTTGTCCAATATGTCAACAGAAGAGACCCAGGCAGAATATGTGATAAACTACCCTCTCTTGAAAGAACAACATACCACTTTGTGGCAAGTTGATTTTACTGGACCCTATTCATTCTAGAAAGTAAAGCAAATCTTCTTTATCAAGATGAGAAAAGGGAATAGATTGCCTCCCTTAATGGTAGTGCATTGGAATGTATCATATATGAGGGCTCACCAAACATTTGCTAACGCAGGTCATGAAAAAACTGCCCTGGACCCCCTTTATTTTGAAGGATGTACAACAGAAGGCATATGACCAGAACATCCAATTGGTTTTAACACATACCTCACAATTTAGAAACTGCTGGCCTAACAGAGCATTGGAATAACCTCTGAGAAGTCATCTAAAAGATGATCTTCTAGAAAAGGAAGGGGATTATTCTTCAAGACACAACACAAAGCTTAAAGTTGTAGCCATTATATGGTTGCGGAGTCTCCCTGCAGTATATTTGATGGGTCCCTGACCAAAGGGTGGAAAGTAAGTTCCTTGGCTGACTACTGCAACTACTGACATACATGGACAATCTATGCTTCCCATCTCTGCCTCTTCAAGCTCTGTGTATCTAAAGCTCCGAGTTACCAGCAAGAAATGAATCCAGCAAGGCATACAGAAGAGCCCTACTAAATGTGAGGTTTTGATTGCCACTGGGTCTCTTGGACTCCTCACACCAGAAGACCAGTAGACAAAGGAAGGGGTTACCACCTTGACAGGGAAAATTGATGCTGATCATTATAAAGACTTAGAGTTACTGTTACATGCTAGAGCTAGGGTTTGGTTCTCAGCATCATTTAATGTTTCAATGACCAGCTTTATTTCAGATGTTATACATTTTATTTTTAGTGTTTCCATTTGGCTTTTCATTATTGTTTCGAACTTTCTGCTGAATTTTCCTTTTTTAATTCATCATGAGCATATTTTCCTATCATTATTCTAAGAGCTTCTGTAAAACCTTTGCCTGCTAGTTCCAAAATTTGTTTCATCTCAGGGACAGTCTCCATTAGATTGTCCTAGGTCTTGATAACAGGTCCCATTTTCTTGTTTCTCCATATGCCAAGTTATTTCTGGATTGTATCACGGACATTTTAAATACTGTGCTGTGGACACTCTGGATTCTGTTATATAGTGCCCCAAAATATTGATCTTTACTGTTTGTTTTATCAGGCAATTAACTTGACTGAACTAGAACCAGAAACTCTGGCAGCTGGGTAATAGTTCAAATATTAGTTCAGGGTTTGGGGCTTTTGTTTTGTTTTGTTTTGTTTTGTTTTTGAATTCAACATGGCAGATTAGATGATGCCTCCCCAAACATACATGGCTCAGGAGTTTTCCAGAGAGTGTTAAAGTTTATATACAACATTTGCATAAAATGTGGGATTTTCTCTTTTTGGCTCCCTTCTTTCTGTGTTCTCCTCTCCATGACCAGCTGTTACAGTTGCCTCAAACTTGGTCATCCGGTTCTTCGTGCTACAGAAAATGCAGAATGTTCTAGGACAGTTTCATATGCTCTGCGTGCTACCGAAAGAGGGCTTCCCTTGGGCTAAGAGCTATGAAAAAGCAAAAAATTTTTTCCATATACACTACGAATCCCTTTTACCCCAATGCTGACTATTCTGCAAAATCTTCAGTCTTTCAGGTTTGCTGTAATGCCTTCAGGTAGCCACTTTTGTATGTTGTTTCTTCCTATTTTTTCCAGAGTATATGCTTGTCATTTGTGAGAGTGCTACCTAGTATCTGCTCACTTTGTCACACATGGCCGTGACTCCCATGACAAATTTTAATGGTGTGTGAACCATGACAGCAACCTGAAGGGCAAGTGACCAAAGCTCAGACTCCTCAAATGATGGTCTGGTTCAGCCCACCAGGCTATCTACCAGAAGAGCAGATGTGCTAGGGAAAGCTAAGTTTGAAAGAAGTATAGTGGGGAAGATGACAGTTGTCAGCGTGGGCCTTGGAACCAACTCTAATGGTGGGGAATAAAGCTTGTCACTCCAAGCCATCTTAGAAATGCTCTGCAGAAACTGGGACCCACCAGTTTTTTTGAAAAAGGTCTCAACGTATGGAAAAGGAGCATGAGTTTGAATGTAATATACACTCCTGGTTCCCTGCCCAAATACCCTCAGGTTCCATTAGCTCTGTCCATTCATCCCTCAGCCTATGCTATTCTGCTGAAGCTGCGTCTATGACCTTTTAGAGAAGAATGCCCTTGGGAGGCAGGACAACCATGTTGGAAGCGCTTGGGAGCTTATGACCAATTGTCCCCTCTCCACCCCCAGCTTTACACCCAACGAGTAATTGGTGCAGAAGCGAAAAATGTCAGCTCCCTTTGTGCAAGATCAAAGAAAATATGAGGTATAATTTGTGCTGCTGATGCTAGAACTTTACCTGACCCTGAATCCTTGTTTGCTTTTTCCCCTTCCATACCTGTTCCTTCCACTTCTTGATCGGTTTCTTCTGGGACTTCTTCCTTAAGAATTCACCTACCCTCAAATCCCTGGCTCAGGGTCTGTTTCTGGGAGATGTTATCCTGAAATGCTCCATATTCAGTGTGCAACTGTCTGTCCCTAACAGGGCATGAGCACAGTAGGATATTGAAGGTCACAGAGCCTGGCATCTGCATGACAAGAGGTACCCCATGTTGCTGTAATGCCTCAGATGTCAAGGTGGGACCAGTCACAGATACAAACATCTGTCCACACCAGCAGATCCAGGAATCTGCCAAACTCCGGCAGAGACAACAATGGTATGAAGAATAACTCAGAGGGTAGGAGCACTGACCAAATGCCCACTGTTCCACAAGCCTCTCTCATTCAAGACACCCCTGCAAAAAGGTGGAAGAAAGAAGGAAACAAACCATGATGGTTGAGAATTTTCCTGAAAGCGACTATGTTTTAAACCACCCACTGCCTGAGATATTAATCTATACGTGTGAATAGAAAATGAATCAGATCAGACTGAATGCACTAGAATGCAAAAAAGAAGGTTTTTGTTTTTATTTTTGTTTTTTTCTGGGAAGGCTCACATCTTCCAAGTAAAGGTGAGTTCAGTTATATAGAATCTGTTAATAGTTTAGATTTTTGCATGGCTGCATCTTAGGGTTTAAATTTTGGATCCATGTAATCTTCCCTGAGAGCACGTTTTTCAAAGTGATTCCTCCTACCTAATGGAGAAGGGGGAATTCTTATCCCATTCATAGAAGAGAAAACAAAATAACACTGAAATGGTTAAGGGACTTGCCTCACGTCACACACAAATCAGGTACTGCAGAACAAATATTCACAATAATTCTCTGACCCTGAAGTCCAATTCCATTTATTCTCAAGCCTTGGAAGCAGCATAGGACATAGTAATGCAAGTCCAGCTGAGACAGTTAATCATTTCAAGTCCCACATTCCTTTTACATTTGGAGCAGGGTCCCCACAGTGTACTAACCCACAACACTCTCAGCAACTCTTGGAGCTCCATTTAATCATCTAGATGGTTGCAGAAATATTCATGTCAAGAAATGCTTGCTTCTTCAGAGAACAACTCTGAAACTCAGTTAACATACCTGAGAGTTCTTATGTTCTAAACCTCAGTTTTCTATATATCAGAATTACCTAGTAGTTTAAAACAAAACAAAACAACAACAACAAAAAAAAAAACCACCAACAACTAGACAACTAGAACCCATATCATTCCAGAGGTTCACATTTAGAGGATCAGAGGTACAGTCCTGGCTTATGTATTTTTAACATTTGCTGTAGATGATTCCCAGGCAAAAGAGAAGTTTGAAAACTCTTGTTCCTACCTCACTTAGATTACCTGGTTTCTCAACTCTGGTGTCCCATTGTCCTGGTCTTTTCTTTTCTTTCACCTTTTTTGGCTTCTGCTTCCTAGACTCTCATGATCCCCCTTCTCAGTTCATCACTGGATTTCATTCAGTAACAGCCTAGTGAGTCTTCCTTGTCAAAGCCATAGCACTCCTCAGTTGGTCTGTATTAACTCAGGTGCTTGGATCTGTTTAGCATCCTACCATAAAAGCATCCTGTTTTCTCCCTCATGTGTCCGTGGCAAAAATTACTTATTTCAGCTAAAATTAAGTAGCCTGTGTCATGATCATTTAACCTCTGGTTGGCTAGGACTCCCAAATTCAGTGTATTTCTGATGTTGCTTTTCCACATTGTTAAATAATGTGATGTCAGTCTACATTCCAGCACATTCTTCTCCTTAATAGGGGTATAGGAATAGCATAGTATTGCCATGACTAACAGTCTTCCTCTTTGAATCTTACATCATAGATAAGTTCCTGTAAATCCGTGAAAATGGCCTCTTGACAATTGAGTCCATCTTGAATGTGTGGTTATATTCTGTCTCTTCCTTTCAGATTGTTCCAGAGATTTTGTTACTTATCAGGAAAGTAAATAAGAATACTGTATCAACCACCCTCTGTTCCCAACATACAAAAGAATGATCGGGTTGAAAAATGCTGTAATATATAGACAACCATTTCATGGTAACTTCATAACAGCTGTGTATCCTACAGGCCATGTCAGATAGGAGGCAGGCATTCCTGGGCACAGGGCACACAGGTCCAGTCTTCCAAACACTCATCATTTCTGACACCATCATCTATGAACCTTTCACATGATTTATGTTTCTTTCACTCCTATCTGCAACCAACATAGTCCCTCTATATGCATATAATGAAGGGAATGCTAAACTATGTTTATAAATGAGTCCCAAAATAAATCAGAAGCCTTTGTGTAGCCCTGCTAGGTAGATGGCACATAGGAAGCATGAACTCTGCTTGGGTTGTGCACATAAGAAAATACACACCAGCAGACCTACAACCATAATTTTATAACTGGGGTCAAGTTTCACCTCATGCTATCTGGTAATTTGGAAATTACCTCCAAAGCACAAGTCAACAGTTCTTCATAGGAGAGTCCCTCAATGACAGGAGATAAAATATAGACTCAGAATATTTACCAAATACCTAGATTCTAGAAGTATTGATCAAAGTCTCAGATCTAGAAAAACTAATAGTTCTACCTAACTAAAGAAAATTTACTGAAGAGATCCACATGCAACTGAATTTAGTCTTCTATATATAGAATTCTATAAATCCTATAGATTCAAAGAAGGAAAGCAAAAGGGACTTCATGGATGCAGAGACCATGATAATCTTATCATAAGAAGCAGAGAGGTTAATTTAATGGACCTATTTCCCTTGGGAAGCCAGAAATAGGATACTAGTGAACTGAAGCATAGTGTTGGAAAAATTTTCAGATTTTTAAATTTCCTTAAAGGCAACTCTTCCAAAGAGGCAAATTTCACAATTACAGTTCCTGAACTGTTCGTTTTTAAAGGTGCTGGCTGGACAGGCGGTCTCAGCTGTTCACGGAGTCAGAGGGAGAGGCACAGGCAATGAGGAAGAGTCACGGACTTTAGGAAGGACAATGTCAGGGTATTCTGAAATTCTTGTCAGCATACAAAATTCTTGTCAGCATACAGCGGCTCGGCCAGACCCCCATTTCCCAATGGAATGGGTTATGCTTCAAGGCAGCTGTGTGACCCAGAGCCTTAGGCTCCTAATTTCTGAACATACTATTTCCCACCTCCTCTTCACTAGAAATGGAGAAACTCTCAAATCTCAAAACGTTAAAAGCCCGGTATTACATGAAATCTGAAATTGTCCCCAGTACAATTCAGTAAAGTTCTCATATAACCGTACCCCTTCAAAGACAATTCAGGGTCAAGTCGGGTTCTTTATAATTTTATCCAAGACAATCCAGCCTTCACCCTGTGCCCTGTGGTATGATGAGAAGGAGTCAAAGAAATACATTTCTAAAGCTTCTCTGCTATAAACAGAGCTCAAGAATCTAAAAGGGCGGTCGTCAATAGCCAGGCCACTGACTGAAAGGTGTTTATGACTTCTTCTTTTGTATTTAACATTTTGAACTTGGAGAACTCAAAAGACAGAAGATAGCCTTCTGGGTCTAATTTGTTCATTCACGTTGCCTTGTGTCAAAATGTGAAGTATTGTTTTTTACAACAAGGTATATTTTACCCAGTGGAGTCTCTGTGCGTAGTAGTAAGAAGTGGCAAAGGGATGACCTCTCATTCCGGTGTCAAGATCTGTCTGTGGTCCTACAGTTTCAGGGTTCCACTTCTTGTCTGAATCACTTGATAAGCTTAGCAACAAGGAATTCCAAGCAAGACAGTATCATGTAAAACAATGCCTGCCCAGTAGAATGAAGTTGACGACTTACTCACTTTGGTGTTCCTGGTTCTTATCTGCCATGGCAAAGATCAATAGTTGAAAGTACAGCTAGAAGACAAAATCATGGGGAAATAAAATTTTATGGAGACAGAGATCCTTGCATTACAATATTAAAGGGATCACTTACATCTCTGAAAATTAAGACAAAGAACAGAAGAGGTCCAGGGGGTGCCAATGCTACTGTTAGCGTGGCAAGGGGGAAGAATTAGATGGGATAGAGCGAGAGGAGCACAAGGGAGGCGGCAGCATCAAGTTCAAAGGATATCACTTCCCAACTCTATCGCCACATATAAATAAAAATGTATGATCTAGACCATAGTCCACAAAGTCAGAGGTGAAAGAAACACAACTTTTGAATTGTTCTACTGATACTTTTCTTTTCTTTTCTTTTTTAAAGATTTTATTTATTTATTTGACAGAGAGAGACCACAAGTAGGCAGAGAGGCAGACAGAGAGAGAGGAGGAAGCAGGCTCCCTGCTGAGCAGAGAGCCCGATGCGGGACTCGATCCCAGGACCCTGAGATCATGACCTGAGCCGAAGGCAGCAGCTTAACCCACTGAGCCACCCAGGCCCCCACTTTTCTTTTTTTTATACTCCTATTACACCAAAGAGCAGACAGCCATCTGTTCTGAGACTCTTACCACAATTTTTTCAGGGCTTCTGTCAAATTTGAGGTAGCAAAGGACAAGGTGGGGTGGGGAGGGGACACTCTTCCTCCCTTCACTTATTTGTTTTTGAGGTGTCTATTCAAGCACTACTCAAGACATGTCTTGCTTTTGTCCATAGAGCGCCTTCAAGTCCTTGGCTCTCTCTGCTATTTGCTGAAGCAAGGGGAGACGTTCTTTCCTCCCATACCATTCCCAAACCAGGGATTCCAGCCATGCTCTCTGTAGAGTCTCAAGAGCTGACTCAAAAATATATGGTTGGGACCTTCCTAAAGTTTGGCTGTCACCCAGAGAACAACATGGGAGGCAGGCTCAGTGCAGAGTTCAAGACTGAATAAACAAGAGAAGGTCTGGGGCAGGTCTTGAAAGACAGGGAGAACTGATGATATGGAGAAGGAGATATGAAGAGCAGAAGACATCCTAAGCAGAGAGAAGAGCACAAGCACAGGCAGGTGGGAGTACCATAGGTTGGTGTCTATGGAGGAACTCTAAGAAGTGGCGGGAGATGAAGCTTAAGGATAAAGCAAAGTCAATTCATGCAAAGCCTTCAAAGACATCTAAGGAGCTTAAACTTGGTTAGCATCTGGGTACCTCAAGAATGGTGCAGATAGTGGAGAAGCAGTCTGACCACAAATGGGGAGGAAGCATGACAAATTCAGGGATTTTCAGTGACTCAAATGTTTCCACAGCCCTATCAATAGCCGTGGCTATACAGCTAGAGTATTACCTATGCAACCTTCACTTCTATATTGGCAGCACTGTCCAAAGGGACAGAAAAGGAAGATGTGCATCAAGTTTCTCCATATGTCTGCAGGGCCAATAATCATACTCATCATCAATATTTATAATCGCCTTTCAACTATGTCATTTTTTGTTTGTTTGTTGTTGTTGTTGTTGTTTTAGGGTTTGTTGTTTTTGTTCTTGTTTTTTAAGAGAGGGAGAGATGTGGACCAGGGGCAGAGGAAGAGGGAGAGAGAGAATCCCAAGTTGGCTCAATCTCACAACCCTGAGATCATGATCTAAGCCAAAATCAAGAATCAGGCACCTGGAGCACCTGGGTGGCTCAGTTGGTTAAGCGACTGCCTTTGGCTCAGGTCATGATCCTGGAGTCCCGGCATTGAGTCTCATATCGGGCTCGCCGCTGGATAGGGAGTCTGCTTCTCCTGCTGACCTCTCTCCTCTCATGCTCTCTCTCTCTCTCATTCTCTCTCTCAAATAAATAAATAAAATCTTTAAAAAAAAAAAAAAAAAGGAATCAGTCACTTAACTGAGTGAACCACCCAGGTACCCCTCCTTGCAACTATATTTTAATTGTGGTCTACAACACCCTCAATTGTCTCTAAAAAGATTCCATTATGTCTTTCTTTACTAAATAAAAGCCACTGTGAATATACAAATATACAGACTTTTTTTTTACTGTTAAGTAAAAAACTCATTTATAATATCATTACAATATATGATGAAGTGAAAAAATATTTTAGAATTTATAGGAATTGAAAACTTAAGTGATGAAGTTAGCATCTGACTGATATGACAAAATGCAATATTAGGGAGAATTATGAAATCATAAATATTTTTGTTAAAAACATTGCAAAGTATGGGTGAGTGAAGCATATTTTTTAGTATTTTTAATAAAAAATGTATTTATTCACCAGACAGGTTTAACAAATGTTACTTCTGTAACAGATGTAACTTCTGTTAAGAAATTACTTTATCATTGCTATATTTTTTAAGAACTACGTTCTTCAGATATACTTTGAGTTCAAGTTCACTTGTTTCTTTGAGTTCAATTGTTTCAAGTCCATGCATCTTTCTGTTTCACATTTTTCTGCCAATATGTGTATCTAGTAAGCATATACAGTGTCTGTTTATTTACATTTTACCATCATAATGGAATTTGCCTTTTTTCCTAAAAATGGCTTTGAAAGTAATCCATGGGGATACATGATATCTGTTTCTCTCAACCTAAATAATTCATAATTTATTCATCCCCTCTTCTATTGATAGATTGTTTCTAATTTTTTGTCACTGCACCCACATGCATTTTTTTTCCAGTCTGTATTCAAGACATTCTCCTAGGTCTATACCAAAAATAGGAATTGGTAAGGAATTGCTGGTGCTTTGTCAATTCTATAAAAAATTGCCAAATGGCTCTTTAAAATTCTTGCAAAATTCACACACTTTGGATAGAATATGAGACTTAATGTTTCTTCATGTTCTCAATGTTGATAATGTTAGTCTTATTTTTCACTAATTTGATGGGTCAAAATATATCTCAGTGATTTCAATATGTGTTTCCTTCTGTACAAGGGAGGTTGAACAACTTTACCTGTGTAAATTGGTCATCCTTTCTTCTGTGAACTCCCTGTTCATGCTTTACACCCATATTTCAAAGAGTTGTTCCTCCTTTTCTTATTTGAGCATTCTTTATCAATTGTGGATTCTACCTCCTTGTTAAGTTGTAATTTTACAAGTATTTCCTCCAGTCTCTGACTTGAATTTTTCATGAAAAATTTTTGATTTGGCCATATTATAAGTATTTTCCTTTATCATTTGTGCTTTTTGAGACTTAACAATTCCCTTACTAAGCCAGTATCATAAAGAATCTCATTTTTCCAGAAAAATTTTATAGTTAAATTTTTCAAAGTCATGTCTTTACCTCTTCTGGATTTTATTTTTGTGCATAATGTCAGGTAGAGGTCAGATTTTATTTTTCCCAAGTGAGTAACTAGTTGTGCCAGTGCCTTTTTGTCAGTTCTTTTAGACTTTGTAAGGTAAGTTAGTCCTCTTGCCGTTGCTTTGTGAAGCCAGACCTGTTGTATGTCCAGCTCTCACAAACTCCTATCTGGGATCTACTGTTTTATTGATACATTGTTCTCTGTGAGCTAATGACACTGATGATGATTTTGCTAAATTATAAGTAAAGATTTTAATAAGTGATTTAGCCCAAATTCCCCACTTCAAAATTCAGTTGTGACTAGAGTAAATATTCACTGAATTTTCTTTAGCTTTAGCATATAGTTAGAGGGACATGCAGGGACTTCAGACTCTCATAGTTGGTTAATCCTAGCTGGCCAGGGGACATCAACATGTGGTTGACTATTCTACCTCTTTGTTAAGAAGAAGTAGAATACCTCTCCCATACCCTTATCTATAAAGTAGAGAAGAAAAACAATTCCTCACCAGTTTATGATCTCTTATTCTGCTAATCTCTCATTTTTCAGAGGCCTTGTTATAAGCCATAATAATTTTCCTCATTTGTTTACTTAGTTATCTGTCCATATAAACAAGAATACAGAACAGGTCTATCCATTTACCATCAGGTTCAGGACCCTACAACAGTGTCTGATAAATAACATATAGTTCCTAAGTTTATGTCAAATGATGAATGAATGAATAAGGTACTAGATTTAAAGGAAGACATTTAAGGTAAAAAAAAAATTGTAAATTTCCTACATACACATTACAATTCATTATATTATTGCAGAACATTTTAACAATACTATAAAACCTCATGACTATTTCTTGCTAAGATAACTGATAAAAAGTTTACCTTCCAAACATATTGAGAGTTGAGAAGTTGCAAAATGGGCTGGAATGGTCATGAAAGATCACATAAGGGCTCTGCGCAAAAACCTCTGAAAAATGAGTCAACCACACAGAAAGGAACAGCAGAAATGTTAACAATAAAGGGGAGAGCTAGACAACAAGCTCTCAACTGGGAAAGCTCTCAAACTTTCAGAATGGTTCAAATGAGGATCTAACTAAAAGATCAGTAGATATGGAAATGTATGAAGTGAAATTTATTGTGCTCGCTTTGGCAACACATATACACAAGTGAAACTTGCCATTTTACCTACTAAAACACCTCTCCTTTTTGCTGAAAGAAAGAAAGACATTAATAGTGTACTTAAAATATTTCCTTGTCGTACACAAATTAGGTGAAAGGTTGAAATTTTGTATTCCTCCCCAAGATCAGGATACATACACAACATTAAAACCTCTTTCACTGCAATCTTTGAGAAACCAGCCCCTCTGTTGGATATCCGGTACTTCCTGCTTCCTGAGAGGATGTGTTCTGAGTATTATAACAGTGCCATCAAAGTAAAGGGATAATTGAATTTTTACTATTTTAACACTTTAATTATCAAAGTAAAATGGCACTGTTTTTGAGTATCAAGTTAAATTAGCTTAAAAGGGCAGAATTTTATGAAACCAAAAACTTTTTTCTAAGCCTAGGGCTTCCTAAACTCAGTCTGATTTTCACAAAATCCCTATTTGAGTTTAAAACTTCACTGTTTATTCACCATAACAGTGAATAACATTCACCATAACAGTGTGTGTGTGTGTGTGTGTGTTTAATAGTAGGAACATTGTGCTATTTCATCAAAGTAAATGAATGAAAATTATTTAGCAAACTGTCACTTGATTAATTAGAGATTTGTCAATATTAGCATTTGCATTTTTGAAGAACCATACGATGTTAATAAAAGATCAATTCTTGAAAAGTCCATCTCACCAATTTAAATATGTTTAACCAACCATATGCCACTAGAAGTCGATGAAATAGATACAAGCAGAACATGTCATCAAACAAGTTCTCATCTCTATACACTGAAATGTTTTCATTATCTGGCATATTTAAATAAAGTTTTTATGAAATATATCAATTTCCTTGTTTTAGGAAATGAGACTGAACAATAATAAAAGCCTAACTTTAAATGTTATCCAAAAACAGCAAAGTTAAAGCCTAAGGAACTATCCGAGAAAAAAACTTTCTGGAAGCCATTTTATTATTCTCAAATTCAATCAATACCATCACTGTGTTAACCAACAGTCAAGCCAACTGATTTTATATCAGCTTCTACCTTTTACTTTCACCTTTCACAAAGCCCTCTCACAAATTTCTTTTCGGATTTCTTTACGTATTTGTCAGACTTATTATTAATTCTGTCTGTATGGTCAAAGCACTTGCAGCTCTCAGTCCATAAACCAGTGAAAGTGTGAAACGCGGTGTGCCAGTGGGCTGGTTTGGAAGGGGGATGGGAAGAGAAGGGGAGGGAAATACTTTGTTGCAGTATTGCTAGAGACAGGATTCTGAAGTAGAGGTAACTCTCCCTTTATGGCTACTTTTCCTCCCCATCCTCTTATTAAGGCTACAACCCTGCTCTTCTGACTAAATTTCATGTTCTTTCCACTACACCAGAAAGCATTTATTATCCCTGTCTGAAGCCGTCGCTTGGTGCTCTGTTAATATCCCCAGAGCGGTCAAAATCAGAAAGTAGCTAGGAATACGGCTTAGAGATGTTTAAATGATAGAAGCCTTTACGTATGCAATAATCAACAAGAGTGGAAAACCTAAAATATACTGACGCCAAATTTTCCAAGACACTATGTGATCTTTCTTAACATCAGAGTTCATATTCTCCTTAGTTTTCTATGCCTCAGTCAGTAAGTGAAATTTCAAGAACTGTGCTGCACAAAACAACCCATTTTTTATTTCCATATTTAAAAACTTAAAATACCTACTCCATGAAAATAACTTAAACTACTTCCAAAATTAACCAAAAATAAAAGACTGACACTGGTGGACTCTCAAATCTGCTCTCTTTAGAAACCCATGGTTTGGTTTTGTTTTGTTTTGTTTTGTTTTAGTTTTCGTCTCAGAGAAGTATTCAGAGGTTAAGTTACATGCAGTGTCTTCATTTGGCAAAGATTCGTAATAACAAAGAGATTTCCTATTTATTAAATCATTTTGGTTTTCCAGCAATTTGTAAGAATTGGTATGGATTGCACACACACAGCAGTCACAGAGCCCCTCTGAAAAGGCAAGGACAACATTAACAACAAGACTACTTTGATTTGTAGCATGTGTTGCTTTCCATGGTGTATCAACTCCCACCATGGCCAATGCCAGCTACCATGACCATGAGGTCACCACATGTGGGGTTGGAGGAGATGCTCACCACCAGCTGTGTCTTAAGAGCAAGTTCTAGCACACTGTAGGTTGAGACACAAGAAGATCCAAGAGCGTCGGGGTGCCTGGGTGGCTCAGTGGGTTAAGCCTCTGCCTTTAGCTCAGGTCATACTCTCAAGGTCCTGGGATCAAGCCCCACATCGGGCTCTCTGCTCAGCGGGGAGCCTGCTTCTCCCTCTCTGCCTGCCTCTCTGCCTACTTGTGATCTCTCTCTGTCAAATAAATAAGTAAAATCTTAAAAAAAAAAAAAAAAAAAAAAAAAGATAGAGAGGAGACCTGAGAGCCTATCTGACTTGTGCCAAGTCATACAACTAGTGGGAGCTTGAGGACCAGAGCCATGTTTTCTGGATTCAAGTTCAGGAGCTGCACCATGATAGCAAATCAACCTGAGGTGTCTGCATCCTCTCACTGCCGTACGGTGCATAAATGAAGATTTTTAAATGAAGGTACATTTTGGTCCTAAGCTATCAGTTAGTAGTGCTTTACCCAGCTACGTCTGTCTAATCTCAGTGTCCACTTTCTACTCATTTTCCTAAGGCAAGATTTTTATTTTCTTTAAAAATTTAAACTTTATGGTGAGTGCTGTGGGGTGTGTGGACCTGGCGATTCACAGACCTGTACCCCAGGGGATAAAAATATATATTTATAAAAAATAAAAAATTTAAAAAAAAATTTAAACTTTAATAGAGTTTTAAGGGTCATTTTAGAACAATTTTGGAAACAAAAAAATGACTAAGCTAGGCTTTCTGACATAGGCCTCCCAAACAATTTCCTATTACTAACAATTTCTTATTATCCAATCCCAAAGCCTACTAGCTCCTTCTCCACATTCAGGATTATTATTGTCCAATTCTCCTGCTCTGCTTATCTCTAACTGATTAGCCACTCCCCTTCTCATCTTAGTGATTTTTCTCTTTTCTCTTAATAAGAATTATCTGAACTAATCTCAGATTAGTTTTAGTTAGCCTTTGAAAAACCTTACTGTTGTCCAAGGCCTTGCTTTCTATCAACTTAAACAAAGGGAAGGACATGAAAAGAGGGAAAAAGAAAAGAAAAAGAATAAACCACAGGGAAGTCCTGTTCTACAGAAGCATAGAAGTTCTCGTGACTAACTCATGGCCCCTCGTGACTGGAATCAGTAAAATGTTTATTGTGTGAGACATGTGCAAGCTCTTTAGGAAATCTCATATATTCTGAAAAAGAACACCAAGGAGGAAGGACATGCCTTATCAAATGATAAGATACATTATAAAGGAAATTAACTCAAGGACTGTGGCAGTGGCCGATGCAACGACAGACCAATAAAAAAAGCATGGATCAGGTTTGCTGAAAAAACCTGAAATCTTCCCAAAATCATTTCCATGGACAAATACTCTTCAAAAATATGACCTTCTTTATCCCCCTCTTAGAGATTTAAAACCTGTTTTAGCATGTTAAACCATCTGAGAAGCACTGTTCTGTAGAAACCTGTCTAAATTTTCATAACCTAAGTTTTTCCCAAACTCACATGGGCGCGATACTTTTCTCAAGAGAATTCCCCAAATTATCTTCCAAATTACACTGTTTACAGTATGTTGAAATAGAGAATCCACTAATGGATCCAAGTATGGATGGGAATAGACAATGTGGGAAAAAAAAAAAATTGAAAGAAGAATTGATCAGTAAAGGACAATTGGAAGAAAATGGATACTGGAAAAACTTATTTTTAGGGGCCCCTGATTGGCTCCATCGAAGAACACGCAATCTCTGGGTTATGAGTATGAGCCCCATGTTTGTATAGAGATCACTTAAAAATAAAGAAAAAACTGATATTTTTGAAATTTAAAATAAAAAAGGGAGTTCTCTACCTTATTTCCTATACCAAAATGAATTACAGGCAAATAAGAGTTTAAACATGAAAACTAAAGCTTTAAAGATATACAGCCAAACATTAGTTAATGTGCTTAAAACATCAAGAAGAGAAAATCTTTCTAGGACTAACACTGAAGAAAGACCCCAAAGACAATTATCAGTGAACAAAAATTTCAACTTCTGTAGAGGACACACACATTAAGAACAGTCAAATCAAAATGCAAAGTGGCTAAAATTACTTAAATTATTTGCAATACTTATGAGGATTCTCCTATCAAAAGTAAAAGGAAACACACAGAAAGAGGCACCATATTAAAACAGAGAATCCATGAAAGAAGTAGTGGGGGTGGCATTCAAATTCCAAATGATGTTCAATCTAACTACAAATGAAGTAAGTACAAATTCAAACAATAATGAAATAGCATTTTTTACCTTTCAGATCAGAAAAAGAAAATTGGGAAAAATTGATGATTCCTAGTGCTGATGAGACAACAGAGTAACGGAAATTCTTATTCGCTCTTGGAAAACGACGACACAATTTCAGAGGGACAATTCTTCAATGTCTGTAACAAGTTAAGTACGCTTACCTTTGGACACAATTCTACATCGAGAAGTGTATCTCAAAGCAAATGTGCAAAGATGTGTGCACTTGATTGGTCGTGTTGATTAAATGATGGATTTTAGAAGTGTTGACTTCAAATTTTTCTGCTGGGATGTGTCTGATCATGATTAACACTCACGAAGTACCTGGGAGTACAGATATAGCCAAGACCAGGCAAGCCACTTGATTCATGGAAGCTCTACTGGGAGTGGGGAAAACAGTAGCCAAATGTGAAAGAAAAATTATCAGGAATTAGAGAGATCTGCAAGTAACAGGATGGCTACTTTTACAGGGAATGGTCAGGAGCAGTCCCTTAATGCAAATGTCACTTAAGCAAAGATCTAAATGAGCACAAATGTCATTCAGACAAGAAGGTAATGAAAAAGGAGTTTTTATTTCATCTCAGTGTCATAGAAATCCACTGCAGAGACATCTTACAATGTAACTTCCACTCTAGAAGCATCACAACAGACCATATGGGGCAGTAATGGAATCAGGGAGACGTAGGGGAAACTTCCTGCTCTAGACCAGGTTGAAATGCAATGAAATCTTGGACTAGGTGGTGATACTAAATATGGAGAAAAGTGAGTAGATTTGGAATATATTGTAGGGGTAAAATTGACAGAGCCTGTTGAATGATTAAATACAAGGACGTGAAAAAGAGAGGAGTAATAAAAAGATCGCTAGGGACACCTGGGTGGCTCAGTCGGTTAAGCATTTGCTTTTGGCTAAGGTTATGATCTCAGGGTCCTGACATCAAGTCCTGTGCTGGGCTCCCTGCTCAGCAGGGAACATGTTTCTCCCTCTTCCCCTTCCCCTGCTTGTGCTCTCTCTATGACAAATAAATAAAATCCTTTAAAATTGCTAATTTGGGGGTGCCTGGGTGGCTCAGTGGGTTAAAGCCTCTGCCTTCGGCTCAGGTCATGATCCCATGGTCCTAGGATGGAGTCCTGCATTGGGCTCCCTGCTCCACGGGGAGCCTGCTTCCTCCTCTTTCTCTGCCTGCCTCTGCCTACTTGTGATCTCTGTCTGTCAAATAAGTAAATAAAATCCTTTTAAAAAAATATTGCTAATTTTAATTTGAGCAGCTAGGAGGAAGATCATGATACTGACTCGCTGGAAAGAGTGAGATGTTCATCGCAGGATATGAGATATTATTAGTAAACAGTACGTCTGCTTTGACTCGTCGTGTTTAAGAGGCCTACTTCTATATCCAAGTAAAGATTATCAACCAACCAAGTATGCATGTGATGTCAGAATTCCAGGAAAGGTGAGGTCTGGAAACTTTATTTTGGAATCATGTAGCTAGTATTTACCACGAGAGACCAGGCTGTGAAGGAAGCAGGGTCAGGGCGGTCAGAGCTCAATCTTGGCCAAGCAAACAGAGACAGAACAAGAGTCTGAATCCTAGCTCTGCAGTCTTCCAGCTCTACCGCCGTACACACGATAGCTTCTCTGCTCTTTGGTTTTGTCAGCTGTACGTAATAAAAGTTCCCAAGTTCGACTGGAGGATTCACAGACGTAACCATAATTAAAGTGGAGAACATTGTCTCCAACACAAAGTGCTCAACAATTGTTTGTTATTGCCCTGCAAAGATGGCCACAGTTTTCCTGAACTCTTTATAAGCAATGAAAGTACTTTGAATAGTCACTGAAAACAAAGTTATATGCAAACTGAGAAAAGAAAACCAGAAATACAGACAGTCCCCAACGGAGGGTAAACAAGTGATACACTTCTAACCTTTCTGTTTTTCACTTTCGATTCAGTCTTTAACTACATGGGATTCTCAACACACTGTAAGAAAATAGGCTTTGCATTAGATTATTTTGCCCATGTAGGCTAACGTAAATGTTCTGAGGACATTTACGGTAGACAAGGCTAAGATGTGACATTCAGTAGATTAGGTGTCTGAAATGCATTTTGACGTAAGATATTTTCAACTTAACTCTGGGTTGATCAACATGTAACCCCATCGTCAATTCACAAAGATCTCTAATTATAAGTTGGTATGAAATCAGTAGCAAGCAAAAGGAACCTACTAGAAAAAATAAAAATAAAAATCAGATTGGTTTGGTTCAAACTAAAGAATTGAAGAAAATTATGAAGGAGTAAATCCAGAAACAGTTTAGGAGAAAAGGACCTCAGAATGTAACTAGGTAGGATGTTCAAGTTTTCTCCTCTGTGGACAGGAGAGATGTTAGATCTTTTCCACAGACCAGCCCTGCACAGGAATCGCTTCGCTTCTAGGTCACACAGCCCATCGCCTATGCCGGCCACGTAGCTCTCCAATTCAGGTATGAGGCTTATATTATGTCCACCGAATTCTTTTTTAATCAGAGCATCCCTTCACTACCTCTTCATTTTTACTGCTACACAGACCGCAGGCCAGAAAGTACTGTTCATTTCAAATAAAGGAAAAAAATATCTTCCTCCTTTTTTCATTTCTTCAGTAGGTCACCGGAGGGGAAAAATGAGGACGCACGACAGATTATTTTCTTCATCATCTACGCGGCTTATTGCCATTCAAAAATCCAGAGTTAGAGCATTCTAAATGGTGTGAATGAGTTGTTCTTCGAATCAGAATTGCAACCAAAGGATGTGAAGAAGAAGCTGAATTCTCTCATTTCTTTCAATTGTCTAAACCTTTAAGAAAAACATTGTTTTTCTTCCCTTCGTTCAAGGGTAAAATAATATCCACCCCCGACCCCGAGTCACATAAGAATTGAAGAAAAAGACAATGAAATTCACTATCTGTGTAGTCACTTACGCGCAGCTGTGATACTCTGCGAACAACAGCTGGGCAATTATGACTATCACCCTTGTATTCTCCAACAGTCGGAAAATCATTCGTGTTTAAGTTAAAGCTTTAATGCTTCTGCTATGTGTTAATTCTCTCTTCTTCCCATCATCCCTTCTCCCTTGGCTTCTCCTGCTTCCCGATTTCTCAATATAAAATTCTATCAAACGCATTCAGCATAATTTTCCCTGAGGGAAAAACAATGCTAAAGTTTATTGCCAGTACAGTTATTGGGGCAACTTGGAAAAACTTTCAGCTTGGGTTTTTCTATCAAAAAATGGATTCCAAAGGCAGTTAATACAAGTCTCAATGTGCTTCTCAGAATACCGGGGATTCAATTCTCACTCTTTCCTTTCCAACTTCTGCCTTACCTATTTCTTATAAATATTAAGTGAATGAACACAGGATTCTGAATTGTCTGTAACCAGGGAAATTGCAAACTTCTTTAAGATTTATTTGAAAACAATCTCTGTGAATTTATTTGTATAGATTTTAGATTCCTCTCACTTGAAGTGGATTTTTAGTCTACGTGATCCTGTTCTTTAATCTTGAGACTGTATCCTTTACAGAACAAATGGGACCAATCTCCTCTTTCTGTACACCTCTCCAAACCAACTCTCAAAGCTCCTGACTCCAGCGAAGGCATGGAAAGTTCTGTGTTTGGGACCCATCAAGGGTAAGTGATTGGCTATGACAGCAAAATGGTACCCTTGCTTACGTCCTGGCACCCCTCCCTCACTTCATGTACCCATTTACCTAAATACCTTTCTGTTTATATTCCCCAATAATGGAAGGAAGGAAGAGGGGAGGGAGAAAAACACAAGGAAAGAGAAAGGAAAGCCTTATGTTGCATGCTTTCTTGTAAAATCAACAAGGAGATGGAAGAAGTGATCTACAGACATTTATGGTAATGCCACACATCCTTGAATCCTTATGTCAATCCTTTGGCCTTTCTTATTCACAAAATACAGTTGAGAAGTTCTCAAAATTGAATGCCAGAGGATTTTTGTAATATTCTTAAGGTCACATGCCTAAAAAGTAGGAAGCTGAAGGACCAGGGCTGAAGGTCACACCTGATAGACGCTAAGCTCCAACCATTTTTAGTCTATTTCTTGAGATGTTTCTGTTGCAAATGAAGATACGAATTCCCTCTCATCCACACAATCATATAGGCCACAACTTTACAAGTCTGTGTGACATGACTATCCACCAGACAAGCAGCCAGGACTATTATTTTGAGGGAACAGTGATCTAGGAACACCCCAGGACAGTCTGACTAGAATCTCGCCCAACCCTCCCCTCCAACTTTACTGAATTTCGCACGAGGTGAGGGAACTCCAGAATCTAAAAACTCTTAAGAGTCAGCCGTTGGTGGAGCTTGAAGGCAATGGAAGACGTGAGAATAGAGTCAAATGAAACCAGCAATGGGAAAATCCTGTAGACACCATGAGAAGCATGGAGGAGGACCCACTGAGAAAGCAAACGTTTGAATGACTGTCACAATGAAGACACTCATGGTGGGCAACTGGTTTTACCTAGGACAAGAACATGAGAAGAAGGTCCCAAAGCCAAGATGTATACCATCTATGTTTTTCACCTCATCCTTTCTCCCTGCTTCCCGACTGGACTAGTAGTAGTGCAGACCATTCCTTATCATTTGTAAGACCTGAAGTTTTATCCCCAGTTTAAAATTGAACTACATTGACACTTTTAGCAGAAAATAACCACAACGTAGTCAAAACCGCCTCAACCATTAAAGAGACAGAAAGATTCAGCCTCACGTAGATGAGAATAGAGAATGGAGAGAAAGTAAACCTTGTATTGGTATCCATGAAACTTCTACAGAACACGATGTACTACTATCGCACCCTCAGGAAAAAACAATGAAGTGGGCAAGTGTTGTTACCATCTTCCAGGTTGGACAGTTGACATTCAGAGACATAGTAGATTTTGGCAGATTAACAGTTTATATCTACCATAATGTCAACCTTAAAACACACACACACACACACACACACTAAAATGTGTGGAAGGAATCATACCGTGAAGTCAAAAGTTTTAACAATGGGAGGTGGGGTAGGAAATAGGAGTTATAGTTGACTGTTTCCTGCTTCTTTGCATTCGTTGTTTTAGAAATCACCTAATGTGATCTTGGATGAATTATGTGAGAAGAATTATGAAAATTAAGGAAAATGGGGGAGGGAGACCATTCAGCTCTTCTACCACACATTCTATACCTATTGTGTAAGAGCTGGACTTATTTCTTCAGCTAATTTTGACATGTCTTAAAGAAGTCAAAAGTTTTAAAACTGAGATGTGTGTAGACACTTAACTTAATCCAATAAGAAGATTTTAAAAGGCAGCTGAGTGACTTTCAATTGTCTGAGAGTTTCTAACTTTATTCCCACCTCTTAAAACACGAAGCCATTTTTGAACATCTTCCTGATGCCAAATTCTCATTATGTATGTTGATTTCAGTTAGCAACGAAGACCATTCAGGATTAATCTTACTGTATATACAGGGTTCTAGGAGAATCCAACCAAGGGTCTACTCAATCTGCAGCTTTTTCTCAAGTTACAAAGCATGGAAGCCCAACTTAGAAAATTTCTAATGTTACACAACAGAAATGCAACCTTAGTGGGTGTGGAGCGAGCCCACATCTCAGACACAGAATTAACACAGAACCTACTCACAGACGTCACAGCCACACGGCAAATCTACTGGGGCCTCTCACAGCTGTCCGGAAGCAACTAGAAGTCAGAAAGCAATGGGAGGCACCGACAGTCCTCTTGTTCTCATGCCACATTTCTTTCTAGTGGCTCTCAGATTCATTCTCCCACACATTGTATTTTGGGTAATGATCCCTCTGTGGGTAATACCCCTTTGAGGTCACAAAAGCAACAGAGTAATAACCATTTGGGCAATTGTCTTATTAAAAAATTTCCCCATGTAACTCTGCCAACAGACAGACCAGAACATCTGGCAAAATCACTTTAATGATTAGGACTCTCACTTGCAGAGCTTACCTCAGAAAGTGACCAGGACTTGAGGTCCCTGCACCTTTCAGACTGTGCCAGGAAGGGGAGGAGCGCTCATCTCACCGACGACTAATTTCAGCTGCATTTCATTCCATTGTGCCTTGGTTTCCCTATTTGTAAATGAGAAAACAAAGAGAAGCATCTGCCTAAGACAAATGTGGAAAGATCTTCGCAGTTTCTTCCTGAGCGTGGTTCCAAGATGTGACATCATCACAGGATTAACGGAGAGAGAATTTTCTGAAAATGTTAAGTTCTATATAATGGAGACAACATCATCATCATCATCATCATCATCATCATTATTATTATTATTATTATTTTATGCTGCCCCTCCCCAATACTGGATCTTGTAAGAAACACCAGTAACTACAGATAAAGTTGAAGCATGGGCCCAGACGTGGTTTCATCCAAACAGCAGTTGTCTGAAATATGACTCCTTGGGGGATTTTTTTCTCCGTGACCCATGCTCCATTTCCCCTGACCTCTATATAGTCTTTGCTCTTTGCAGTTTTATGGTTTCATTGATGACAGCATTCTGAGGATTGTTTTTTTCTTTTCTCTTCTCCCCTTCCTCTATAAAGAATTTCTAATTTAATTATTCTACCGTTCACCTAACCTCTGTGTTTAACGAGGGGAAGAAATACAAATGCTCTCTATAGAAATGTATGGCAGTAGGTTTAAATTTTTCCAATATTGTTTAGATCTGGGGTCCTCATTTTCCTAATGGATAACACATTATCTTCTCCTCCCTTTCTCCTGATGTTTAGCTCTTGCTGAATGTCAAGTTGAAAAGGTATTCAGAGAAACAAACATCAGAGAACAGTGCTTATGTAAGGGAAGAACAAAGAGAAGACTTTGGGGAGAGAAACAAGGGAGGTAGCCCAGAGTCTGGGAACAGAGAACCTAAGTACTGAGGAATCTTTGTTCTACAACATGTTTGAGCAAATACAGCTTCCTCCTACGTATGATCCAAGGGTAAGTAGGAAATGGACTACACTTTCGTACAAGGGAAGGCAAAGAAAGATGTGAAGCAGCTTGTGAGATGGTTAGTCAGTGGTAAAATTGTTGCAAGAGGATATGTTAAGGGGCACCTGGGTGGCTCAGCTGTTAAGCATCTGCCTTTGGCTCAGGTCGTGATCCCAGGGTCCTGGAATTGAGCCCCACATCTGGCTCCCTGCTTGGTGGGAAGCCTGCTTCTCCCTCTCCAAATCCCCCTGCTTGTGTTCCCTCTCGAGCTGTGTCTCTCTGTCAAATAAAGAGACAAAATGCTTAAAAAAAAAAAAAAAAGAGGATGTGTTAAATGTGGAAGTCTGTATTTCTTCCTTTTTTGAAGTCTATATTTTAGACACTAAACTCTAGTACTATTCACCGAATAATAAAAATACATTCTCATATATCTTGTACGTTTCAACAGTTCAGTAGTCTGTCATAAGAAAGACCAAGAAAAGCTGGTTGACCTCGTCTGATGACAACTTTTTCTAGATGATTAAAGAAACAAATACCCAGTACAGCTGGGGAACTTTATAGCCCTCTGTAACTCACATCTTTTAACACAAAGACTGAATGTCTGAAGGCTTATAAAGAATGATAAGTAGGCAAAATACACAACAGTCCACATGGCCTACTCTTGCAGCAAATCAGACCGTTCATCCATGAAGGACTTTAGGATCCATGGGAACAATTTGGGTTCATCCACGCTCTCGGATTTTAGCTAAGAGCAACTAACTGACATCTCTAAGACTCTCCAATATTCTGGCTCTGAAACTTTAAAGCTTCAGTTCAAGTCCATGTAGTATTTTAACCTTAAATTGAAATCTTCAGTTACTCTCTGTTGACTATTTTCACCCTCTCAACCGTCTAGTTCCTTAAAATTCTGATTCCTAACAGTCTTTTCACTAATGAAGTAAACCCCGTTAAAGACTTTACTTTTTACTCTTCCCCTGTGAACATAATCCTGAATGGGGTCTTATCAGATTTCTTCATGGATGATTTCCCAGGTCTGTGACTCCTTCCTGCTCTGTTTTACAACTATCTACTTTCCTCCCAAATGCTTCCTTTCCTCTGTAGGACAGACTGGTCAGCTATTAGAAAGGGCACACTTCAAGCCTATAATGAAGAAATTAAGTCAGGAAACAGCCTAAAGTTTATCTACATTTTTTTTTTTTTTAAATTTTAACACTGAAAAGCCCAGCGTGGGGGAGGGGGCATTGTTGAGAGAAAGACAACATCTGACAAAAAACTCCATCGCTAAGCAAGGTAGAAGTATCCAAGGCAAAACATGGCTTAGAATTTAGTTTAAGGATTATCTGGTTCCTCCATAAAGAGCAATTTTTTTTAACACATATCTGAAAAATAAGATGCTGAGGCAAGAGGGAGGTGAGTGATGACAGAGTTACTGCTTCGACACCGGAAAGTACGGGATGGGAATTTAAGTGCCGAGATACGTCTGGACCACCCACCACCCCTTCCCATCCACCAAGAATAAAGCAGCCTCAGAGGAGGACACAAAGCCCAAGATGACTAGGCGTGAAGAAGAGAAGTCCACTGGGATGATTCAGACATGAACTTGGAGGACCTAAAAGGAGAGCTGCAACAGCTCCATTCAATCCATTCAATAAAAAGTTAAAACTAAGGGCGCCTGAGTAGCTCAGTGGGTGAAGCCTCTGCCTTCGGCTCAGGTCGTGATCTCAGGGTCCCGGGATCAAGTCCCTCATTGGGCTCTCTGGTCAGCGGGGAGCCTGCTTCCCCCTCTCTCTCTGCCTGCCTCTCTGCCTATTTGTGATCTCTGGCTGCCAAATAAATAAATAAAATCTTTTTTAAAAGTATATTCTAAAAAAAATAAATAAAAAGTTAAAACTAGAACTACACTATAATCAATAATTACACTACTAGGTACCTACCCAAAGGATATAAAAACACTATCTCAAAGGAATACATGTACCTGATGTTTATAGCAGTATTCTCTACAATAGCCCAGTTATGGAAATAGCCCAAGTGTCCTCCATTGGCAAATGAATGGATAAAGAAGATGTGGGGGGGCTCCTGGGTGGCTCAGTAGGTAAGAATCTGCCTTTGGCTTGGGTCATGATCCCGGGGTCCTGGGATAGAGCCCCGCATTGGGCTCCCTGCTTGGCAGGAAGCTGATTCCTTCTCTCCTTCCCACTGTCCCTGCTTGTGCTTCCTCTCTCACTGTGCCTCTGTCAAATAAATAAAATCTTAAAAAAAAAAAAAAAAAGACATGGGCTGTGTGTACACACACACACCACACACACACACACACACACACACACACACAGGAAGACTACCCAGCCATAAAAAAAGAATGAAATCTTATCATTTGCAAAGACATGAATGGAGCTAGAGAGTATAATAGTAAAAGAAGTAAGTCAGAGAAAGACAAATATTCTGATTTCACTCATATGTGGAATTGAAGAATCAAATGAGCATATGGGGGGAGGGTGGAAAGGGAGGAGGAAAAATGTGCCATGCTCCTGGATTGGAAGAATAAATATTGTGAAAATGTCTATGCTACCTAAAGCAATCTACACATTTAATGCAATTCCTATCAAAGTACCATCCATCTTTTTCAAAGAAATGGAACAAATAATGCTAAAATTTATATGGAATCAGAAAAGACCTCGAATAGCCAAAGGGATATTGAAAAAGAAAGCCAACGTTGGTGGCATCACAATTCCGGACTTCAGGCTCTATTACAAAGCTGTCATCATCAAGACAGCATGGTACTGGCACAAAAACAGACACATAGATCAATGGAACAGAATAGAGAGCCCAGAAATAGACCCTCAAATCTATGGTCAACTAATCTTCGACAAAGCAGGAAAGAATGTCCAATGGAAAAAAGACAGCCTTTTCAATAAATGGTGCTGGGAAAATTGGACAGCCACATGCAGAAAAATGAAATTGGACCATTCCCTTACACCACACACAAAAATAGACTCAAAATGGATGAAGGACCTCAATGTATGAAAGGAATCCATCAAAATCCTTGAGGAGAACACGGGCAGCAACCTCTTCGACCTCTGCCGCAGCAACATCTTCCTAGGAACAACGCAAAAGGCAAGGGAAGCAAGGGAAAAAATGAACTATTGGGATTTCATCAAGATCAAAAGCTTTTGCACAGCAAAGGAAACAGTTAACAAAATCAAAAGACAACTGACAGAATGGGAGAAGATATTTGCAAACGACATATCAGATAAAGGACTAGTGTCCAGAATCTATAAAGAACTTAGCAAACTCAACACCCAAAGAACAAATAATCCAATCAAGAAATGGGCAGAGGACATGAACAGACATTTCTGCAAAGAAGACATCCAGATGGCCAACAGACACATGAAAAAGTGCTCCATATCATTCGGCATCAAGGAAATACAAATCAAAACCACAATGAGATATCACCTCACACCAGTCAGAATGGCTAAAATCAACAAGTCAGGAAATGACAGATGCTGGCGAGGATGCGGAGAAAGGGGAACCCTCCTACACTGTTGGTGGGAATGCAAGCTGGTGCAGCCACTCTGGAAAACAGCATGGAGGTTCCTCAAAATGTTGGAAATAGAACTGCCCTATGACCCAGCAATTGCACTATTGGGTATTTACCCTAAAGATACAAATGTAGTGATCCAAAGGGGCACATGCACCCGAATGTTTATAGCAGCAATGTCCACAATAGCCAAACTATGGAAAGAACCTAGATGTCCATCAACAGATGAATGGATCAAGAAGATGTGGTATATATACACAATGGAATACTATGCAGCCATCAAAAGAAATGAAATCTTGCCATTTGCAACAACATGGATGGAACTAGAGTGTATCATGCTTAGCGAAATAAGTCAAGCAGAGAAAGACAACTATCATATGATCTCCCTGATATGAGGAAGTGGTGATACAACATGGAGGCTTAAGTGGGTAGAAGAAGAATAAATGAAACAAGATGGGATTGGGAGGGAGACAAACCATAAGTGACTCTTAATCTCACAAAACAAACTGAGGGTTGCCGGGGGGAGGGGGTTTGGGAGAAGGGGGTAGGATTATGGACATTGGGGAGGGTATGTGATTTGGTGAGTGCTGTGAAGTGTGTAAACCTGGTGATTCACAGACCTGTACCCCTGGGGATAAAAATATATGTTTATCAAAAATAAAAAAATTAAAAAAAAAAAAAACAGGCATGTTTCTTCAGACACTAGGAACACCACAGGTTTTTGAAAGGAACTGCTTCAGAGCTTGGTGGGTTTTCTTACTCAAAAAGAATGAGGTGTTAGGACATTTGTGTCACTTCCCTTAAGCTTTGCAGTTGGGTGGTGGCTCCTTACACCCAATGTTCTATCTATCATGGCGGCCATCGTTCACCACAATTAGTGTGAACACATCTGAGCTCAAGGGATCAGGGATGTACTTTGTCATCTAAAATATAAGTTATACACAACTGATGAATTATTGAACATTACATCTGAAGCCAGTGATATACTGTCTGTTGGCTAACTGAATTGAAATTTCAAAAAAATAATAATAAAATATAAGTTACTGACTTCTATCAACTACCCACGTAGACTTCACTGCCTGTCAGTTAAGACATGGCTCAAACTCATCCTATCCAAGTAAGCCCTGAGCTGCCTTGCAAAAGCTCGGATTCCTGGTCCCATTCAAGGATAAATAATTCTGAATCCACCTGAATCCATAATGAAGATACTTTCAGTTTTTCAACAAAGGTTCCAGGTGATTTTAAATTCAGGCACTTTTAAGAACCACTGCAAGAGGGAGCAGTCCCTTAGAGTATAAATCAGGTGTGACTTTATTTTTCCATTTTGAGTGATCTATCACCAAAAACTAAGTATCATACCATGAGAACTACAGTAAAGGACTTTTAAAACTTTCACTAAGAGAATTTTTTTTTTAAATTACGTATCAAAGCATCATTGGATTACCTTCAGAAAATCTATGTCAGAGCCCAATAATATCCCATGGGAATAAGTAGGCTGGAGGGAAAAAAGAAAAGGAAAAAAAAACACACCCTGCAACCCTGATTGCTTATTAATCCAACCAAGAGCCAAATGTTCACTCCGGCCACCTGTGAACAATCCATGTTTGACATGTGACGTGGAAAGTGGTCATTTGTTTTAGACTCTATGGCCAGTACCAAAGCAGATTTATGGTTATAGAGATAGAAATTCATTTCCTTAGATTTTGGTCCAACAGAAGTTAAATTCTCAATTTATTACTTTATGACCTTTGCCAAAAAACTAGTTGAATGCTATAAACAGAAAATTCTTTCGCTGGGGGTTCAATATTCAGCCACAAAAGATGAAGAGCTTTCAAGAAACCAGAGATGTTTTCAATGTGAGGTCTCACATGGCCTAAGGGAATAAAAAAATAAAATCTCAGATAATCTAAGAATTGATTACAGTGTTTTCTAAACTCTTCTCAAGCTAACAGCTACTCTCTAAAGCCTTTTAGATTGGCACTATAAGAACTAATTGGCTTAATTCCTTTTAAAGTTCATCACCTATAATTAATGGACTAACAGACTGGGAGCATGAAGATCTTCAGGTCTCCAAGTGTATAATCCTTGGATTTCAAATGTACTTGACCTCTATCCTTTTCTTCCCTTTAAACATCACATTCACGAAGAAACAGAGGATAATTTGTTCCTCATTGTATTAATTAGGTCTGAATCACAGTAAATAGTTGAAAAGTTGTATCCTTAGTTATTTTTAGCCTCTTCGTCCTAGGTTTTATTGATTCTTACATAACACTGGGATCACGCTCGTCAACAAAACATTAATTCTCAGCTTCATTTTGCTATGATGCCCCAGGTCAGCAAAGACTGACTAAGGCCCCCTATCTTAATATTCTCCCAAAAATTATCTGGTGCATGAGACTCTAACCTAGACACTGGAAAACAGTCCTAAGTGAAAAAGATTTCTGTTAAGTTTTACAATATAAATAATCTTATGATACACATTCTAATTTTTGTAGGAACTAAAATCTAAGGCTAAGGAGTAATTCTTAGCACACCCCAACAGTCTGAAATACTTTGCAATAGGTTAAGATTACAGTAATGTTATCTGCCTACAGTAATATTTATGTGAAGTTGTTTTGGATTACTGTTATAAAAATAAAACATGCAATTTAAATAGGGAATTTAATATAGAAATAAGATCCTTTACTGAACACATGTTATGTGCAAAAACAGTCTTCTCCAAGTTCATATGAACGATCTTACTTTGTGCTCTTTGGACAGATGGAATCCTTGCTTTGAGTGGTTATTTGCCCCAGGTTACCACGCTACATAGCGAAATTCAAATTCAGGTCTGACAGCAAAGCTCACCTTCTTAAAGAGTGCACTAACTCCTTTTTTCCTCAACTGTGAATGATTCTGTGAAACATGTCTTAGTGGATTAGAAGGATCTTTCTAAAGAGCGAGTGCCGGCTTATCTCCATTTGTGGTATTGGTGGTATTGTGGTATTGTCTTTGTGGTTAGAGGGACTACCTTTCTGGACCCTGCTATTTACTCCTTTGTAGGAGTTGAAAAAGCCATTAAAAAAAAAAAAAAAAAGTCACTTGAGGCCTCTCAGGTTTAGTTTCCTGTTTTTTTTTTTTTTAAAGATTTTATTTATTTATTTGACAGAGAGAGATCACAGTAGACAGAGAGAGGGAAGCAGGCTCCCTGCTGAGCAGAGAGCCCGATGCGGGACTCGATCCCAGGACCCCGAGATCATGACCTGAGCCGAAGGCAGCGGCCTAATCCACTGAGCCACCCAGGCGCCCCTAGTTTCCTGTTTTATAGGGTCATGAGGATGGGTCACTGGTAGAATCTTCTGTGAATTGGCTGATCCATCCAGAGCAATGTCCACCCAAAAAGTACCCAAAGCCAAACCCATACATAAAGTCCACAGCAGAACAAGTTTAAGTACTGACTTCATTTTTTTACAGAAAAGGAGACAGATCTGAGTGGATCATCCCTTGGGATATGAGCTGTTGTCATGGCAAAGAATGATGTCTGCTACCAGGAAAACTACCCCACAAGGAATTTTCACAAGGAGAAGAAACCAGCCTTAACATTTCTGAGACTTAAGAAAATTTGGATTGTGCTATCTTAGAATACAAAACATAAAAATGGATACAATTTTTTTTTAAGATTGTATTCATTTGAGAGAGAACAGGAGAGAGAGAGTGAGCACATGAGGAGGGGGAAGAGGGAGAAGCAGACTCCTTGCTGAGCAGGGAGCCCCATGTGGGACTCGATCCCATGAAACTTGACCGACTGAGCCACCCAGGTGCTGATAAATGGATACAATTTTCATTTACTATTGGGAATAAAAATTCAACAATTCTCACAGTATTTGACTCAAAGCTATTCAAAGTTGTCTGTTGGTGCCAGGCAACTACAGTGGTGTCTATTAAAAAGTTGTGGTATGATTATAGCTATATAAAATTTAGTGAGGCTGCCCCTTTGACCTTAAAACATACCCTCAATTTTCAACATACATGGACACCCTGATCTGACATTCACTGTACCTTAAAAATCCTGGCTGGCTGAATTGGCTCTCAGAAACGTCTCCAAAAGAAAACATCATTATTTCCCAAATCTCTTAGGTTGGGTCATCTATTAGCAAATGTCCCCAAAAGGCCACTACTCAGAAACTAGCCTAAGATAATAATCTCTAAGATACAAAAGAAAAAGAATGGGGGTAAGAAGTTGAGAGGTCAAGAGAGAAATAGACATGCTCTATTAAAAAAAATTTTTAAATGTTTTAATTAAAATTTTAAAAATAAGTTTTGACATTATTAAAATTTTAAAATTAATGACATTAAATAAATTAATAATTTAATAATTTAAAATAATTGGACATTAAAAATAATTCTAAAATTTAATTTTTAAATTAAAAATATTTTTATTAAATAAAAATTAAAAATAATTTTAAGAATAATTTAAAAAATAATTTATGACATTAAGAAAAAACACCAATACAAGCTCAAAATTCATAGGGGGACAATGGCTATATAACCCACAGCACAAACCCTGGAAAGGTTGAATAGGCAGCCAAAATTTCTCCATAAAAAGTTTATGATGAAGTAGCAAAGTATTTGCTACAAATTTAAATTTTAAAAACCACTTATCAAATCAAACTGAATGTAAAGAATATGTACAAACAAAGAAAACCTATTTTTAGATTAACATTTGGTTTATTTATATGCTATCAATTTCCCAAATTCTCGACATAGGCTCTCTAGTTACGGTAGGGTGAAGGGAAAAAACAGGAGATTGCTTTTACACCCTAATTTAATTCTGAGATTCAGAGGACCTTTCAAATCATGACGTTTATGTCTTCATCTAATGATAATATGTCATCAGTAAAGAACAGACAGAAGTACACAGAAGGAGGAAAGAGAAAGGGAAAGAAAAAATAATAGTACCATCAGTGAAAGACAACTCTTACTAATAATGTATCTGGTTTTTTTTTCCTGTGCATTTTTCCTCTTTTATTATATAGTTATAATCATACTATAGGTATAATTTCACTTTTTGTGTTTTTCTCTATAAAATTCCTTTTGTTCTTTTATGGGGACCATCACATCTTTTTTCAAGGGAGTATATCTGACATACAATATCTGATTTGTTTTAGGCATAGCTCATAGTTAAAAACCATTTTTAAAGAGATCTAAATTCTGTGAAATAGATAATCTAAAATTATCATAGTTTCTGAAACTAAAATATAAGAAATCCACCCCCCCCCAAAAAAAAAAAAAAAAGAACTTGAATCATACTGAATTCAGTGCAAGTTGTTCTCTGAAAATGTGACATGACTCATTAGGAGGTGGGTATTCATGTAGGACATGTTTTGACCCGCCCTTCAGTATTCCACACCTTGAAGTATCAACTAATCCATAAGAAACCAAACAATTATAGCACATGAAGGCTGGAATGTTTCTGCTTTCTGTGAAGCCCGGTTGGACAGCGTTGGGACTGGGCATTTTTCCTGTCTTCACTTTAACTCAAGTCTACAAATATGGGCATGAAAACATGTCAGAGAGGGCAACAGAGAGAGAAGAAAGAAGAGGAGGACAAGGACAGAAAGTTGGCCCTCTAAATGGCACTACAGAATGGACTTTAGTTGTCTGAATGAGAGCTGAATGCACGGGTCTCAGACTTCGTTGGTTACAGTGAACCCCCAGGAGAGTGGTTAGAATGCAGACTCCTGGTCTTGTCACCAATAATTAATGTTTGGGTTTTGTGGGGAGGGGTAGGAGGGGGGGCTCCTACGAACACTCAGGTTGATACTCAAGACAGTAAATTTGTACTCAGACTAGCTTTTGAGAAACACCCACTAAAGATTGTGTGATAATTTCCTGTTTTAAAAAGTGTACTTTCAGTGGCTATCAAGCATGTTTAAGAGGGGGTCTGACCAGTTTCATCAGAAGAGTTAAAAACAGAAATTAAAGAAGGTGAGAAAGGTCTTCATAAAACTATAAACCAAGATTGCAAAAGGGTGCACAAGTCTAAAAATTCTCATGAGAATGCAAGACGGAAACCTAGGAACACTTGTGACAGCATCACATACTTGCCTTCAGACTTATCAGAGAGAGTAGTAAGTTCAGAAAAAAAAAACAATTCATGATTAATATTAACATCCCATATGTATCATTTTTGAGTGGCCTAGAGCATAGCATTAGAATATCGTTCCAGAAGTTTGTACTTGGGACAAATAGTAAGTCTCTAATAGGAAAAGTAAAGCATTGATATTATACATTGTGTAAATATCTATCTAACTATGTATTATCTATCATCTATCAGTCTTCATCACAGACAGAGAGGTGGGTAGGTGTATAGAGACACAGAAAAAGAGGAAGAGAGAAAAAGAAAGAGAGCCTGTATATCAAAATCAGATAGGAGAGGTGATGTGTTCAGGAAAATATAAAAGACCAAATTAGACGTGCTAAAAGCTTAAATAAACCAAGGAACATAAGCAAAACTGAAAATTTCATTCAAAACTCTACCTCTTCACATTTTAATCATAGCTACCTAACATTGGCATTGATTGGACTAACAGTAATGAGTAATTTTGAGGAAGATAGTTTCACAGTTTAGTAAGCATAATTTTGATTGCATCATTTATAATGTTAATGGATTTACTTCATTGTTTCTGTAATTAAAAAAAAAAAAAGCAAAAACAAAACAATCCTAGTAATCCTGTCTTAGGGTAATACAGATAAAAGCACATATATCACTCCCCAACCCTCAATCCCACATAAACACACCCAGTAAATATTTTGTTACCTTCCCCTCTTTCAATTATATCACTTTATATAATTTTCATTCATGATATGTTATTACATAATTTAAACATTCTCATAAATATTTTAATGTTTGCATAACATTCTATCATATATGTAATGTTCAATATGTAATCTACCTTCCCTGTCTCTGAGATTTCATATATTATTCAATTACTTTTCTAATCATGTACTATTTTACAAAGGGATGAAATCACTGTGGCCACTTGTACTGTTGTACTGGCTAAAACTAAAAGAGATAATGCAGAGAATTTTTTTTAACGACTCCAAAATCTTAGAAATTATAACAGTGCTGGGAAAACTCTGGGTACCGTCAGAATGGTGTTAAAATTGTATAGAAGTTAATGTTAAAAACAAATAAATGATTAACAGAATCCCATTTCTGGAGATCCAGAGAGGCAGCATGGCTTAGTGGGAATAGAAAGTTGAGTAAAATTAAAATAAAGTTAATACAATCACAACTATCTATGAAAAGATGCATTCGGCAACACAGCGAATGTTCCATAAAACTCCAGCATCCTTGTTCTGCTTGCTTAAGCTACCGTTAGAGCTAAGGAACAGAGAGATTGTGCTCCTCTGTGAAGAGCCTGAATCAAAAAAGGAAGAAGGATTTGGCCCACTGCTTGGGGTAAATGTTTAAAAACTCACAGGAAGGAGAATTGACTTTTTTTTTCAGGTGTTCTCTTCTTCAAAGAGAACAATGTCTGCACTTCAAAGTGTGTAGAACACACACGGTTTAAAGGAAACGAGCCAAAGATAAGGAAAAGGATAGTAGATAAACCTATGCTCAACCTTTTAGTGAAGCTGAGTCTCTAGCCCATGCAGGTTCCTTCTTACAATATAGAAAGAGACTAGAAGATGGAGCTGTCCTACTCTCGACTATGTTTGAGGAATCAAGTGAAAGGGCTTCCATGGGCACATGTTCCCTAATGCAGAGGAATCGTTTTTAGACCCACTAATTAGCTTAATAAGGAATCCTGACCAAGTTCCAGAATTATTTCTGAGCATTTAGAAAGGGACGGAGTCAGCACTCGAGAATTGAACAGCAAACTATACTGTGATTAAGAAATAAAATTTTAAAACTCCATTTACTGCTGTAACAAGGCAAAGAATTATACGCGGTGCAGTGTAGGTCAAAGCAAGAATTCCACAATATTTCCAGCAGTATTCTTCTTTACAGTTTGAGGAAACACTGCGGAGATGAAATCGGCATAACTCATAGCTTAAGCTTACTCAAGAAGTCGACGGAGAGCAAAAACTCTCCTGATGCACCATGTCACTCTACTGACTGCATTCTTTTTTTTTTTTTTTTTTTTTAATTTCATTTATTTCTTTGAGAGAGAGAGAGCAAGCACAAGGGGGAGAGGGAGAAGCAGGCTCCCTGCTGAGCAGAGGGCCCGATGCCCGGCTTGATCCCAGGACCCAAAGGCGAAGGCCGCCACTTAACCAACTGAGCCATCCAAGCGCCCTCTACTGACTGTAGTCTTTTTTTTTTTTAAGATTTTATTCATTTATTTGATAGATCACAAGTAGGCAGAGAGGCAGGCGGGGGTGGGGGGGGGAGAGCAGGTGTCCCGCTGAGCAGAGAGCCCAATGCAGGGCTTGATCCCAGGGCCCTGAGATCATGACCTGAGCTGAAGGCAGAGGCTTTAACCCACTGAGCCACCCAGGACTACTGACTATAGTCTTGACCGGCGTTCACATTCAATGACATCAAAAAACCCTTGGAAAATGAACTTATTGAATTGATGGAGGACAATACTGTTGGTGGGATGCCTGAATCCATGAAATAATCAGGCTGGATGGATCAAACTTTGTTTTAAAGTAGGTGTATCTTGGGGCACCTGGGTGGCTCAGTCGTCAAGCATCTGCCTTCAGCTCAGTTCATGGTCCCAAGGTCCTGGGATCAAGTCCCCCATCAGGTTCCTCACTCAATGAGAAGCCTGATTTTCCCTCTCCCACTCCCCTTGCTTATGTTCCTTCTTTCACTGCCTCTCTCTCTGTGAAATAAATAAACAAAATCTTTTTTAAAAGGCTATTTTTTTTTTTAAATAAAGTAGGTGTATCTGGAATCTTGTAGCTGGTTTATAAAATTATGTGCCTAATTAACAGATGAAAGAAAAGAGTGGGAATATTGGTTTAAAGACCATTAGAGGGGGCGCCTGGGTGGCTCAGTGGGTTAAGCCTCTGCCTTAGGCTCAGGTCATGATCCCAGAGTCCTAGGATCGAGCCCCACATCGGGATGCCTGCTTCCTCTCTCTCTCTCTCTGCCTACCTCTCTGCTTACTTGTGGTCTCTGTCTGCCAAATAAATAAATAAAAATTTTTTTAAAAAAAGAAAAAAGAAAGACTATTAGAGTAAAAAAAAGGAAATAAGAAAATCCATGAACTATTACTTTACAATCTAGACAAATGAAGAGAGTATAAGGAAGGCCCTTTTAACATCTGCACCATCTGAGAGCCCTCCAGTGCACCTTTATCAGCATACGATTTTAATTTTTTAAAGATTTATTTATTCGAGAAAGTGCACACATCCAAGTGGGGGAAGGGGAAGAGGGAGAAAGAATCTCAAGCAGATCCCCTGCTAAGCATGGGGCCCGACACAAGTCTGGATCCCATGACCCTAAGATCATAACTAGAGCCAAAATCGAGAGTTGGACACTTACCGACTAAGCTACCCAGGCATCCCAAAGTTGTTATTTTTATTCCCGGTTTACACTTGTATTGGTTTCTCAGCTGGATCAGAGGTTATAGGGGAGAGAGGTCTGATCCAACCCAAACAAATGGTTGATATACCTGATTGTGTTTTTTTCCTCTCTTCTTATTCTCATTTTATAAAATGAGAGAACTGAGATTTTGAGACTTGACCTTCTTACCAATGCCAGCCTGTAAGCCAAGGTAGAATTTGAGCCTGGATCTGAGTGGCTTTAAATCCAATGCCATTAACTACACTTCTCCACGCCTACTAGAGGCAGGAGGTTAGGATTCTTCCCACACCTGGTGGAATTCTTTTTGAGAGGAGCATGAACCGACTAACATCCGCTGGGGGAAGAAGGAAGTGGGGCAGCGTCGGGTCAAGGTGATGGGATTTTTAGACTATGCAGTATGAGTAGTGACAAAATGAAATGCAAAAGGATTACACTGGCTCAGTGGGTTAAGCCTCTGCCTTCGGCTCAGGTCATGGTCTCAGGGTCCTGGGATCAAGCCCCACATCGGGCTCTCTGCTTGGCAGAGTCTGCTTCTCCCTCTCTGCCTACTTGTGATCTCTCTCGAGCGCTCTCTCTCTAATAATAATAATTTTTCAAAAATGGATTACACTGAATGGAGGAGACACAGCCAGAACAAAGATATTATTGTCCATCAACTCAAGGGATACAAAGTGGAAGAGAGATTGGATGTGTTCAGTCCATAAACAGAAGGCTGATCTCTGCTGGGAAATAGGATGAAAAAAAGTGGGATATAAATTATTAATGTATTATTATAGAATAAATTATATATAGTTTTATATTATTTTATGTATCATATAAGTATGTACATAAATAACTTGATATATAAATAATAAATTACTAATACATTAATAATTAATAATCATTAATATGTAAACAGATATTATAATTAAAACTATTGAGAAATGTTCCTGGCTTTTCTGAATTCCATCTCAAACAGTGGCTAGACTGTCAATTTTCGGGAATCTGTACAAGAAATAGCTATCCTGGACTTACTCATTTATTTGGTGTCGATGAACTGAGCATCTACTATGAGTCAGGCATTCTTTGACATGCTGAGAGTGCAATGCCGGGCAAGACACAAGGCACATTATTTATAAAACGAATTTTAAGACTAAAAAACACAGTGTTGAATAAGAGACAGGACTCTTCTCTTAAAGTTCCATTCTGGGGGTGCCTGGGTGTCTCAGCGGGTTAAAGCCTCTGCCTTCGGCTCAGGTCATGATCCCGGGGTCCTGGGATGGAGCCCCACGTGGGGCTTTCGGCTCAGTGGGGAGCCTGCTTCCCCCACCCTCGCCTACTTGTGATCTCTGTCTGTCAAATAAATAAATAAAATCTTAAAAAAAAAAATTAAAGTCTCATTCTGGAGAGAGGGTGAAAAATAAACTAGTAAGCTGGGTCATCTGGGTGGCTCAGTCAGTTAAGGGCCACTATTGATTTCAGCTCAGGTCATGATCTCAGGGTCCTGGGATCAAGTGCCAAGTGCTGGCCAGAGTCACAGAGTCAAGCCCTGAGCCAGGCCCTATGCTCCCTCCCCCTCTCTCTGCCACTCCCCCCACCCCCTCCTGTGCACACGCTCTCTCACGCACTCTAAAAAATAAAAATAAAATAAAATAAATATAATATAAATATAAGTAAAAAATTAACTAGTTAGCAAATAATGAGTAACTTAGTTTTTGATGATGATAAATACTATCAAAGACCCATCGTGATGAGGCACCTGTTCAATAAAGCCTTCTCTAAGATGACATATTACAACTGCACTGGGTATATCCTGACAAATCAGAGCCCCAAAATCTAGGTTACAAGAATTTGAGTTGGGGTAACAGCAAGGACAAAGCTACTTAGGCTTGAGTGGACTTGTCCTAGAGAAGGAAATTCACTACAAATGGAAAATCGCAAGCTTAACTGAGGGGGTAAGCTCTCGCTACTCTAATATTCATGACTGGAAAATATTTCATCCCCTCCAGTCTAAATTTCTACAATATAGACATGGAAGAAGTCCCTAGTGTGCGTGTGAAAAATCATGACATCTGCTGTCAGGAGTACAGTAATCTACTCCATGGCAAGTTTTTAAGATCTGCAGATCAACACTTGCTCACTTCTAAACTACAGAGGGTACTGGCCTCAGCTTCCCTCTCATTTTCTCTAAGAGAAAATCCTCTGTGCATTCCCTGAATATACTGATGAATACTTTGTCCAAATGTATTCTCGAAATATACTTGAAAATGTATCAATTACATTTGAAATACATTTGAAAATGAATACATTGAAAGAGGACACTGTGTTCTAGTCCAGGCTCAGGGGCCAAGCAGAATACAGAGTCAGAAACGCCCAGCTCTTATCTTCATGCTGACAAAATGTAATTTTATTTTTTTTAATTTTTCCTTTTTTTGTGGGGGGGGGGGAGGAAAAAAAAGAACAGAGCACATGAAGGGAAGGGGCAGCGGGAGAGGGAGAATCTCAAGTAGACTTCACACCCAGTGCAGAGCCCAACATGGGGCTCGATCCAACCACCCTGAGATCATGACCTGAGCCAAAACCAAGAGTTGGATGTTTAACCTCCAGGACCTCCTGGGCACTGCTAAGTGTGTGATTTTAATCAAGTGGTAATGTCTTAGGCCCCCAAGTTTGTCCTCTTCTAGAGAGAGAGTATTACATCTGCCTAACCAACTTGATGTAATCTAAGAAGTTAATGTAGACAATGACTGATCTAAATGGAAACTAGAAGCATCCTTCACTGCAGGACAAAGACATCTTTGTCATTATTTTACAATTTGCAGAGGATTTGAAGCCCAAAGCAGGTTTCCAACCAAGAAATAGGAACAGAAGAGAAGTGAACATAAGGGAAACACCCAAAGGAAAGGGAGTTGTGAATGAAAGTCATCTGGAGGAGGAGGGAAGAGAGAGATTTGAACCTGAGAGACAATATGACAGCACAAAAAAAAAAAAAAAAAAAAAAAAAAATCATAATGAGGACTTTGGAGAACACCAAGAGGAAAACTCAAGTAAAACTGCAGGCAAACATGAGAAAGGAAGGCACCATGGCACCAAGTCCCTCAACACATTTTCCCTTTTTACTAAAAGGCAAAAACTATCTTGATACATATGCTCTGCGTACTACTCTCTCACATTCTGCTTCTCTGTAGAAGTGAAGATTGTGTGCATTTTTATGAGCGTCCTCATATTTATTCATTCTCAGAAGGATACTATTACTGAACTTCTTCACCCCAAAGAACTTCATATTGTAAGGCTGCAGAGAGAGGTTGGAACCCACATTGCTTCATGGGGGCGGGTGGGTGGGCAGACAACAACACACTCCCCCCCAAAGAAATCACTTTCTTTCATAGAGAAAAGGGTGGATATGGCAGTTTATGATAATATTTTGACATTTTCCAGAGGGAAAATGATAAGCTGAGAAGTTCTGGCCAACAGACAAGTGCTTCAGCCAAGTCAAGATCAATACTTCTGATAACAGACACTTAAGAAGGCTCAGAGCAAACTCGACTTTGAAATGCAACAAGTTCCTGAAGGCTGGTTGGTGGAGATTTAGGGCTGAATGTAGCTCTTGGGAATAGATTATTTAACTCCTCACATACTTCCTGTCCTCTAAATATGCATCCTGAAGCCTAAGGGGCAAATTCATCAGAAAAGACCTCCCTACACCAAATTTGCTTTTTTATATATATATATATTTAAGAGAGAGATAGAAAGCAAGAGAGAACACAAGTGGAGGCAGAGACAGAAGGGAGGGAGAAGCAGACTCCCCACTGAGCAGGGAGCCTGATACAAGGCTCAATCCCAGGACCTTGGAATCATGACCTGAACCAAAGGCAGACACTTAACCAACTGAGCCACCCAGGTGCCCCACTACACCCAATTTTCTCTCCCTTCCTCACTCTCATGGCCCCTATCCTCCTGGAACTGCCTCAAATTCTATCATTTAAGCGTCTTTAGGGCTCAAACTTTGCATATTTTTAAGAACATACTATCACAGGACAAACACCATGTTCTGGAAAGTCAAACTCAAAAGCCTTCCTCAGTTCAGTGTCTTACAAAATAAATGAAAATGACAGTTAGAGCAGGTTGTTGGGGTGGGGGGGAGTTTCTCATAGAAGACAAGGATTGGCTTGGCAGAGTCAAATTTCCAGGAAAACTTGAGTCCAAGTAAAGCTGCATTTAGGCTTCTGTATGAGTTTTGTGAGGAGCCTGGAAGAAGAGGGAGCCAGCGAAAAGGAAGGATGCTTAGACAAGATACACATCCGTGCAGGCGTAACTTGTTCAACGTCCTGATTGTCCTCTGACATTTGGCTGGGTTAACCCTACCCTCACGCCATACAGAAAGTAATCACTACAAAATTCTCATCATCAGGCATTGATAATAGACACGAAATACTTGAATTTGAATGGAGGCAGTAAAAGTTAAGACAAGCATATAATAAAGTATGTGTCTTTAAAAGGTCCGGGGGAAAAAAATGATCCTCTAAGCTACCTCATTAACTTACAAGTCATGATTGGTGGGCAGAAGGAGGGAGAGAATAGAGTACTGTTCTTTCTTTCTTCAGCTTTGAATCAATGTTTTTTTTGTGTTGTTTTTTTGTTTTTGGGGGTTTTTTTGGTTTTTTGGGTTTTGTTTTGTTTTTTTTTTTGTTTTTTTTTTTTTGAATCATTGCTGAGAGAGAAGAACAGAAGAATATACAGAAAGCCAAGTACTGTGGCTTTTGATTTTGGGGGAGGTAAGAGGAGAAGGATTGGGATTGGACACTAACTGCAAGGTGGACATCAATAGAACCACATGCTTTATGGGGGGAGAGGGGAGGACACATACCCAGAAACCAGGCTAAAGCTGTCTAACCAATTGTGAGGGTCAGGGGTGGCTTCATGATTCTGGCACATTCTCTGTAGCATTCCAAACTCCTCCCTGAATATCTCGGCTTTCTCCCCACCCTACACTTCCCTTAACCTGCTTTGAGACCTTCTTTCCTGAGCCGAAGAATACGGACTCCTAAGAGCACAGGCAAGAGAAATAATCAACACAGACGAAATCGCTTCAAGTTAGATTACAAAATAATTAACTTTGACAAATGTCCGTGAGGTGAGGGTAAGGTTTGGGAGGGGAGCCTGGGATTCCCAGTGGGGCTATTGACATTCATAACATAGGAAGCCTGCGAACATGATTACCTTGCTAAAGGATGTTCGGAAATGAGTGCAGAGATTTGATTCCCAATTCTACAATTCTATGTCAGGTTTGATAAGCACATTTGGAAGCGATTTTCCACCTTCCTCAGACTCATTTCTTAAAACTAATTGCCGCGTTCTGAACTTAAATACGCAGCTTCATTTTCTTTCAATCTTAGAAAGAAATGCATAGAACGCTGTCTTTTCACCCCCAGATACAGAAGGTTTTGAAGTCACATTCCAGGTCCCAGACGGAGGTCATCCTGCCAAGGTAGGGCCAACAGAACCTTCAAGAACTTTCGTGTCCCTGTATCAAATCTCTGCTTGGCCAGGAACTGGGTGTAACTGGGTCAGCCGATCCAAAAAGGAGCCAATTCTGGAACTTCTCACCCCACACACTGACTGCAGGACCCCAGCCTATCAGATAATTGCTATTTGTCTCTTCCTTGTTATTTATTGTCTGTCCTATATAAGGTTCTTGCTTTCTGGCCCATTTCACCACTCTGAAAGGAGACTGCCCATTTCGTTAGCGACAAAGCAAGTTTATTTGTATCACTTCAGTGGCCTTCCTTTGTCCTTTTTTTTTTGTAAAAAAAAGCTTTGGGAGACAAGGTGCTGAATTTCTTTTTTTATATGTAATCCTTACCACATATGCTGGATGTTAAAAACTGAAAGAAGTATTAAATGGTGTTTCTGTTTCTCTGTACGATATTAGTATGGCATTTTATGGTGCCAGTCTCATTTTCCCAGTCAACTGTAACAAAAAACACCGAAAGGAAAACAATAACAACAAACAAATCTTCTACGTTGGTTTTGGGACGCCTGGGTGGCTCAGTTGGTTGGGCAGCTGCCTTCGGCTCAGGTCATGATCCCAGCGTCCTGGGATCGAGTCCCACATC
>NC_081568.1:142571502-142639329 GCF_022355385.1 Mustela nigripes
GTGGGTTGGGCAGCTGCCTTCGGCTCAGGTCATGATCCCAGCGTCCTGGGATCGAGTCCCACATCGGGCTCCTTGCTCCGCAGGGAGCCTGCTTCTCCCTCTGACTCTGCCTTCCACTCTGTCTGCCTGTGCTCGCTCTCGCTCGCTCTCTCTCTGACAAATGAATAAATAAAATCTTTAAAAAAATAAAAAAATAAAAAAATAAAAAAATAAATCTTCTACTTTGGTTTAAAAAAAAACAAAAAACTCCCTTGACTCAATTCGAATAGAGAAAATAGAGAAACAAACTTCCAACGGCATCCATTTATACTGTTGCTAAAGACAACTACCAAACTTTTAACAGCACAAACTGGACTACCATATATTTAAACAAATTTAATAGGCTCCAGAGAATTCCTGAAGTATTTCTGTTTGGAAATGTCTATGCCTTCCACACCACATACTTCTGATTTCTTGTTTTATTCTTCTTCCTTGCTCTCAAGTTGTTTTCCCACAGCATTCTTCTGTGAGGGCAACTCTGTTAGCTATCAACTTTTAGAAGCTTATTTTTAACCCTTGCATCTGTACCCTACTGCATTTATAGAACACAAATCTGTCTTATAAAACAAACCCCCTCTTTTAAGTGTCACGATGGCATTTCGGACTGACCAGTTGGACAGACACTTTATTCAGACCCTGACAGTTCATTCCGGCCTCACGAGTACAGCTGGAGGGATGAGAACTTCTACAGGACTGAGTACTTTTTACTGGAGAAAGATCTGCGGTCTTTCAAAATGGGCTAATTTATTCCATACATCCTTAAAGGGCCATAAACAATCTAAGAATTGCCCAATCAGTACTTTGTTCTCACTACACAGGAAAAAAATTAGCAAAAAGAACAAAAGGGGGGGGGGAACCTTGGGGAAAAAATATCCACAGTGATTTATGTATGCCATATTTTTTGAAGATACTTGCACAATTTATACTCTGGGATAATTGCTTTAAGACAAGTCAAATATGTTCTATCTGGCTAGAATTCACATAACTTCAACAGTTATTTATGCTGGAACTAATCAATGGGAATACACATAGAAAAAGATAATGTTCTCTTTCTCAATAGCCTTGTGAGCAATCCACAGACAGCAGATAATTCTAACCACAGTTTCTACAGATGCTAAGGAAAATGAGGGGTGTGGGGGAGGACTGAAACATATTTGGGATACATGGGGCAGGAGGGCACGTCAAGAAACTATTGCCTGAAATAACTCATGAACTGAATCCTAAAGAATGAATAGATTCTTATCAAGGTAAATAAAATGAGTAAAGAATATTCCAGGAAAAAAATATATATATAGCTCACACAAAACACCAGGTTTTGAAGAAGCATAATGTTCAAAGTCAACAATACATGGCCAGCATTTCTGGAATTTGGAGTTACAGAGAATAAACTTCAGACAAGTAATGGAACTCGGGACATGAGCCAGGCCTGGTAGTAAAGGACCGAGGACATCATGGTAAGGAATCAGAACCTTCATCTGCAGATTTCGAGAAATCATAGGATAAATAGATATGCATTTTGGATAAATCACATTAGTGACAAAGTTTAGGCAAAGGAGGAAAAAATGGAGTAAAGTATGTAAAGGAGAAAAAATCTTTTTCCTCTACCCATATTAGATTTATTGGCTGAATCCTTGTAAATCAGACAAGAGATGAACAAAAGACTAACAAAAAGTTTACTGACATGTATATAGCTCATACACATAGAAGTACTCAGTGATGAGTAACTCAAAGGGGTGATTAGAACGTATACAACATCTTAGCTAAGAGCAAAAATTTTGCAGAGAATTGACAGAGCCAAATGGAAGGACTTTGGGCTTTTAGGGGTATAAACTGTAGAAAAGCAAATATATGAGGAACTACTGGTAGGTAAGAGCTAGTTAACAAGGTTTATAGAGGCTCTTTCTACATGCTATCTCTTGGTTGAGAAAGATCTCACGTTGTTTCTTGTGATTAAGTTCTGTGCTTCCTGGTAAAGGGGGGAAGAAGAGACACCTTTACAAATTTACGTGCTGCACATGGGGGAAGGACAGAGAGTTTTTCATATACCTGCTTCTTCTCAATTACCTTCAGCTCAAAATAACTCCTATGCAAAAGGGGCATATTTTGGGGGCACCTGGGTGGCTCAGTGGGTTAAAGTCTCTGCCTTCAGCTCAGGTCATGATCCCAGAGTCCTGGGATCAAGCCCCATATCAGGCTCTCTGCTCAACAGGGAGCCTGCTTCCTCTTCCTCCTCTCTCTCTCTCTCTCTCTCTGCCTGCCTCTCTGCCTACTTGTGATCTGTCAAATAAATAAATAAATAAATCCAAAAAGGGGGGGGGGCATATTTTGGAGTACCACAACCTGTGACACCCTTCAGATGCTAGTAAAGAGGGTACTATAAGTAACAGGTGAAAGATGATGGGCATTTACATAACGAAGAGGTAGAAGGGGCTAAGAGAGAGAAGACAGACAAAATGCAAATCTGTAAGGAAAAAAAATCAACATAATTGTACTGAATGATTCTACAGCCAAGAGAAGGAGATTTTTTTTTTTTCAGTGTGTGACTAGACGCATGGCAGTCCATCAACTAGGAGAATACAAAAAATAAAAACAAAAGGAAGATGCAGCCTTGAAGATCACTCTACTTTTTGAAGAGAGATGCCTAAGAAGAAGTTGGATGACTTGGTAAAGATCTCATGGAGTAAAAGCAAGTCTACATCAGGAGTCAATTATGTAAAGTGATTAAAAGACAAGATTGAAATCAAAGAAGGGGTGTTGAACAGAACTGCAATCAGAAAGGGTCACAAACAAGAGACTTGGACACCAGCCAGGTCACCAAGGAAAGAGGCCGAGGAAGACTGTCTCAGAGGCGATGAGGAACACCAGGAGAAACAGAGCTAGAGAAGCCAAAGGCAAGTGGGAGTTTCAAGAACAGAGTGGGCAAAATCATCCTGGCAGTGGTTGTCTCCTGTCAAGTAAAAACTAGAGCCATTTTCTTTACAGATTTCAAGGGAACTTGGGGGGGGGGGGCACTTTTCGTGCAGTGAAATGGATCAACAGAAGTTGAGAAAAACAAAGGACAGGGACTTGTATTAAAGGTATATCTGATATTTAACGTGGATATTCTCTAGTCAGAATACCTGAACCAAGAATTCCACGCCCACCCCTACCCTTTCCATGAAGTGGCACACACTTTCCTTGTCTTTTATCTGAATGGGAGGAATGGAGTATATTCCTGAGAGCTTTGATGATAGATGACCAAAGATCCCTGAGAATCAGGGTGAGGGAGCCCATCAATTCAAGAGCAAATGTTCAAGAGCTTTGCCTTACACAGGAGGAGGGCCACTAGACTTTTTCAAACTGCAGGGAGGGAAGGACTCACGTGTGCTTAGGTGGAGGCATATATTGGATTAACCGATTCAGATTCAGTTTGCAACTGTTGCTATGCACCTTGAAATGAGTCAAAGCTACAGATCTTTATTTCACCATCTTCCAGGCTACTCCCAGGAGCTTCAGCATGGACGTGAAATGCCAAGGTCAAACACCAATGCTAGCACAGTAGAAATGCACAAGTGAGCTTAAATTACAGCCGGGGACCCAGCAGTAAGATAAAACGGTCTACTAAAAAGTACTAAGTACTACTATGTTCGAGGCACTGCAATCAACATTTTGAAGACATAAAGGTTCTCATTTACCAATCACAATAATCAAATTAATTCATTCCTATTATTATTCCCTTCCCAGAGATGAGGTACCTGGGTCATTCAAACCAAGTTACACAGAAAAATTTTACAGAAAAATGACCTAAGAATTAAAAAAAAAAAAAAAAAAGGCAGGAGTGGGGACAGTCCATAAGCAAACATTGTTCTGTTTCAAAATCTGCAAACCTGGGTTTTAAAAGAAAAATCTTCATTGGCTGTACATTTATTTTTGTCATTATCGTTATCGATTTTTTTTTTTACTTTTCTCCAGCTAGCTGGTTAGCTTGACACTGTTGAATTTCTACCAAGTCTAATATGAGAGGCCTCTTTCAAAACTTCTCTCCTCCCACAACCAGAGTATGCAAAAGAGAGTTTTAGATCTCCAACAATACAAGGTGTGAGACGCTTCAGATGGTTTTGAAGGGGCCCTGTGACATCTTCGCAGCTTTAATTTGAAAGGACAGATTCTTTTCTTGGTTATGAGAAAAAGAGGAAAAATGAGCTCTAGAGACCTTTCAATTTTTCTAAAAGTAAGTAAGTAGTCACTCAAGTTGAAGAATGTTTTATTCTCAACATCTTGAAATAATTTCCCAGGGAGCATCACGGCTTGCAAATCTCTGCCGGTGAATCCACTAGGTCTTTACACACAACTCCCTAAATTTCGGGGGGGGAGGGAGAAAAAAATTGCCTTGGCAATTTCTTTCCTCTTCCATTTTCAACACTCTTTTTAAAATCAAAATTCTATGGAACCACTTGTGAGAAGAACATTTGGGGGCCTTACAGGTATTTTCTGCAAGTCACATTTAGTCCAAATGCCTAATTCTTTCGTTTGTCATAGGGGGAGGGGTGGTTCTGACAAACTGAATTATTGCCATTTCTCGTCAGATAAATTTCATTTGAAATTTGCCCAGTGATGGAGTTGGGTGTTTGTTTGTTTTTAATTTTATATATTTATTTGAGAGAGAGATCACAAGTAGGCAGAACAGCAGGCAGAGAGAGAGGGTGAAGCAGGTTCCCTGCTGAGCAGAGAGCCCCATGTGGGGCTCGATCCCAGGACCCTGAGATCATGACCTGAGCCTAAGGCAGAGGCTTAACCCACTGGGCCTCCCAGGTGCCCCAGAATTTTTTAAGTTAAACTATGTGGTTCCAGTAAAACTCCTGACCACAAATTACGTGAGATGGCGAACATTTATTAAATTATAATTCCTCATCTCAATTACATACACTTATCTGAGATAATCTCATTTATAGATCAGGAAAGGGTCATTGTACTTACACTACATCCAGGGGTAATAATCCTCCCTGGAATTAGATGCTAAATGAGCCCTATTTTATTGGTTTCTAGACACAATTACATTTAGTTTAGAATCATGTGTATACTTTTGCAGTGCATAGACATTAAAAAATAATGAGAGTAAATTGATTGGTTTCTATTAAATTTATGTGAGGCAGTACTGTGGTTTATGAAGGGCTTTCTAGGAGAGCTGCACATTTGGCTATATTTATTTTCCTGATAATTGTCCTACATAGACTGATGTTTGCTATCTATTCCCTTTTTTTTTTTTTTCCTTTCATGCTTTCAGTAGAACAACTTTCAAAAACTTGCCTGAATCCTCCAAGATACCACCACAGGAAAAAGAACAAAAGAAATGGTGAAAGGCAAAAAGGAAATTATTAAAAGGCAAAAATTAATTGATTTAAGAGATCAGATGAAAAGAATTAAATTTCTACCACCTGACTACATAATAAGTAAGCTACTGGCTTTGCACTCCAAGTTGCAATAAAGGTCTGATGCAGAGTAATTTGCATAATAAAAGTCAAAAATGTCACTTTCAGCTAAATATTCAGATTAATGATAAGATGTTGTTATATTGCATTATACAAATAATTACTCACAGCCTGTCATTTAGAGTCAATTTCTAAATTGTCTTCTGGCTCCACACCTTCCTAACAGGTTTTGAAAAGAGACAGGGAGACTGCTTTTGAAAAAGTAAACATAGTAGCCCCTGGTTGTCTTAACAGGAACATAAAAATGGGGGTTTTAGGATCAGCTGTTGCAAAACCTAAGCTGGTTGCTAAGGGACTAACCAGTAAAGAAACAAGAAGGATAATCCACCTATCTTTACTCTGAGTGAAACAACAACTGTCGTCACTGGTAGACCTAGGATCTATGACCTTGATGTATGCTCTGAGGCTAAGGGATAGGAAGACTTTCAAGTCCTTTGCCTGGGTTCGAAGTAATCATGGTCTTCTTTACACTGGCTCCTTGATTCTCTATACCTAATTCTTCAATCCTCCTGGTCTCCTGCTTCAAAAATTGTTACAGTACCTTGGATGGTTAAGAGGATTCATTTCTGGGGCACCTGGGTGGCTCTGTCAGTTAAATGTCTGCCTTCAACTCAGGTCATGATCTTGGGGTCCTGGGATCAAGTCCAGCATCAGGCTCTCTGCTCAGTAGGAAGTCTGCTTCTGCCTTTGCCTCTGCCCCTACCCCTGCTCACTCACTCTCTCAAATAAATAAGTAAGGTCTTTTAAAAAAAATTTTTTTTAAATCCCTCATTCCTTACAGGCAAGCGTGCTGTCTTGAACCTCTTGGTCTCTTCTAGCTTGGTTCATATACACCTTCACCTATCATTTGCCAGCAAGTGTAGGATCTTTGAACAGCCCCCAAAGGATGACTAAGCACCCTACGTACCGACCATCACCCAGATGTGCCCTTCCTACTGTTGAAAACAGGATTTAAAGATGGCTGCATTTGGTACCTTTTCCTTTTTCCAGTTATTATTGAGGGGGGAAAGGTGTTTCAAATATTTATGCCTGACTTCAGTCAGTGCTCCTTAAAATGTTCTCCCACTGATTGAAAACCATGGTGGCCAGTGCCCAAAACCGTTCACAGGTATCTATCAGAATTCGTGAACCAGCATTTGTGTGACTTTGAGGTGTCAGATGCTCAGACCAGAGAAAGCTTACTTAATGACGCTTAACAACTAAGATTGTAACTAATGGGAGTTTAAATGGGTAGCGTAGCAATCGTACACCTCATTGCACTGGTAATCCTTATAGATCTCAGTGGGTAAAAGAGAAAAAAAGAAAAAACGGTTGGGTTTGAATCCTTGAGCTTCTAGAAAGGTCAGGAGAATAAGAAAACAATTCAAGATTCCAGAAAGTCACCTAAGTGGACTAGAATGAACCAAATATGAGGGGGAAAAAAATCAAAAGGCTATTTCTCCCTTTCACAGACTAGGAAAACAAGACCAAAGTAAAACAGAAGCAGACTAAAGCAAAGGCAAGGTTGGTAGATTTATACGTGTTCTGACAACAGTTCTTTGGATCAGGTACTAAACGAGCTTTCCCCGACTCCTGCCGGTGGCCAGGCTGTAACGCTGGTACAGGCATCCAGACGTTTCCTTAACTAGACCCCATGCCGAGAGCGCACAGTTCGTCTAAGGGTGGGCAGAAGCATTGTTTCTCTAAGGAACACTGCTTTCCTAATGAAGGAATGCTGACTAAGGCTCCAAATGATTTCCATAAAGAGTCTTTAGACTATAAAAGCCTCAGAAAAACACTGGGCAAGCATGTTAAGGCTGTCAGCCTTATTGGTCTTCAAACATCTTCAGAGGCTTTGATAGCCATGTCCATTTTTAAAGCTGGCTTTTATTTCTAACGTGGTTTTCGGTAGGTAATGAGGAAAGCCCATTATGACAGATATCAGTGACAACAGAATTCCACTGTATAATTAATATATTAAAGGTTTAGAGATCACAGGTATATGTTTCATTATATCTGAGTGTGCATATGTATATACACATATATATTTACATATACATATGTGTGTTGTATATCTATGCATATAAGTGTACACACACATACATACAGTTGACCTTTGAAAAACACGGACTTGAACCGGACAAGATCCACTTACATGCGGATTTTTTCGGAAAAGTACAGTCAAGTACTACATTGTTTTTTTCTCTTCCTTATGATTTTCTTAGCCACGTTTTCCTTCCTCTAGTTTACCTTATTTTAAGAATACAGTGTCTAATACATGTAACATACAAAATGTGCGCCCATTAGCTATATTATCAGCAAAGCTTCTGGTCAGCAGGAGGCTGCTAGTAAGTCTCACGGGGTCTGAAGTGCCACGTTCATTTTCAATAGTCGAGGGGGCCCAACCCCTGCATTGTTCAAGAGTCAGCTATTTAAGTAAAGTCTTAATTAATTCTCTCTTCTCTTTTACCACCTCATCATCATTAGTAGCCATATCACAGCAACATTCATCATGAGAGTCCTATAGTCCTTCTAGAAAAGGAGCAGGGGTTCTTCCGGGACAAGCCTACTGGAGACGGAGATGCCACTCCTTCCTGATATCTGCCACCTCAGGGAGTGCCCTATCCTGTTGACCCCTTTTAGAAAAGATGGAAAGGTACAGGGAGGAGTCACTCCGGGAGTCCTTCGTACCCTCTCTTTGCACACCAGGCTCCTGCCTCCCTGGCGACCCACACTCAGAATCGCTCCCACATGGCACGGAATGTGGCTGAGGTGAACTATTCTGGGGACCACATCCTAAAATGGGAAGGAGCAGATGGAGAAGCATTTCTCAAGTGACAGCTCTCCACAGCGCACACTTTCTAATCCCGCCAGAATCTGTGTAGGCAGTTTCCCATATGTACTTATAAGTTCTATGAATGAGTGATCTATTCCCAACTGCCTGTCCTTTTACTACTTCTCTTTCTCCCTGAGGAGAAAGAGTTGTCTGGGGGAGAGGAAGGGAGCCCCTGGTGGCTCAGCTGGTTACACATCTGCCTTTGGCCCAGGTCATGATCCCAGGGTCCCAGGGCTGAGTCCATGTCAGGCTCCCTGCTGAGCCTGCTTCTTCCTTTCCTCCAAGCTTGTCCTCTCTCTCACTATCTCTGTCTCTAATACATACAAAAAATCAAGGAAGAAGGGAGGGAGGAAGGAAAAAGAATTGCTTGGGCCTCCTTGTCGACCAGATGGACCACGCTGTGGTGTGCTGATACCACCCGTGCAGGGAAGGGAAGACCTGAATTCAGAGCTCTCCCTCTCCTCAAAGGACCCCGGTTTCTGCCTGTTGGAAGTGGCCCAATCCATCCCTAACGGGCCAGTGTAGAACACTAAATTCACTCAGTCATTTCATGAAGTCTCTCCGCCATGCCAGCCCCATACTAGCCTCCTGTTCTCTCTCACCATTCAGAGCCCTGTGCTTGCAAAGGTCATTAAGTCAGAATAAAAAACATACGACCGAGGTGCCCGAGGACAGACAGCATGTTTGCTCTCTTGGAGAAGGGAAGGCCAAGAGGCCACTGTGGTCAAGCGTTTGGCTCCTGTGTCCAATCAGTGCAGAGCCAGGAAGAGGACACAGCTTCTGACGACACCAAGCGCTCACGCAAAAGAGAAGATTCATTGCTTCGGACAGCAGCCAAGTAAAATAAGACAGCCCAAGAATCAACGGTGTGTGTTTTCACCATCACCAACACCCTTCCCACTATTGTTTTAAGCAACACCATTTGGCGTTAACTCCTTCCAAGCCACCCATCCTTTCCTAGAGACGACCGGCTACTATCCATGAACGAGTCCTCGCACCGTCTGCTAGGCTGGAACGGGGGAGGAGCGGTGGGTTTTCTCGCCAAAATCCCAACTGGGAGAGTCGTCAGTGAGAGGAGTCAGCAGCGCACTCACAGTCCTGCCAACTCGTTGGGAAGAGAATCTTTGTGTTGGCTGCTGCTCTCATAAGGAAATGAGGCTAAGGATGGAGAAGAGGCCAGTTGGAATGCGCGACCATGGGAGGGTTACAATCCACACGAAAAGAGGTTTACTCCCTCACAGCTGGGCTAAGTCCACCTCCAAAACGAGGGTGGGGCACTCCATGGTTTGTTCGCTTTTTTTCTCACTTCCCCAATTCAGAGAAATTCTCCTGCAAAGACAGAAAATCAGACCTTGAGGGGAGCTGTTCACACGTTTCTTATATAACTCTGCTCACACTAAGTAAAAAACTCCCTGGGCTTTAAATCCTAGAAATTAGGAGGCCAGTGTGGCTTGGGAGTCTGACAGCCTGGATCCAAGGCCTGGCTTAGCTACTGGCTGGATATAATTTTTTGAGGTGTGGGCTCTTTTACATGTAAAAAAGGGGACAGGAATGCCTAATTCGTACTCTTTTGCGTTAAATGAAGTCTCAGCTAAGGCATTTTCTCCCTATTCCCCATAATAAAATAAACCTAGCTATAAGGCTAGCTCCACAGCCCAGAGTCATACCTTTAGAGTTTGCTATTATTTCCAAGATGACAAAGAGGTGTGAAAACATTGCTTTTCATGGTGTGTTTAATGTCATAGTTGGCATGAAACCAACGAGCAAAACAGACAGGATAGCATTCATGGCACAACCTGCAACAAAACAAAACAAAATCAAAATCCACATCATACATTCCTCTTCTCTGAATTTCTTATTTGTGTGGGTTTGGGGTTGTTGGCCTGTTTTTACCCCCACTGGTCCTCTCCTGACCCTTCCTTCCCCAAGCAGCTTCCTGTCTCCCATCCCATAGCTGAGGGCGCTGTCCTGCCTCCCGCAGTGCCCTTCCAACACCAACTTCTGAACAACTGAGCTCTCCCCACTGTGACTCCCAAGTCTGCAAAGCCTAGTCAGGTACCGAACATATGGATGTCCTTCCAATCCACAACGGTCCTCCTCCCCAGAAAACCATTGCCGCTGTCAGCGAAATTTTTAGTTCATTTTTGAACAGGTTCATCACTTATTAAAGATTTACTTTATGGTAGCTGCACAGAAAAAGATAAGGCTAGAGAATGTTGAATATATCCAGCCTCCTGCTCACAAACAGGTCCCGTCTAGTAGGTCACAGTATGTTGGCTCTGTGTTCCGGTGTTTATGAAAATATGCATCCATGTGAATAAGCAGGTGGCCATGTGTGACAAGTAATCCCTCTTTAATTCTACTGGTGCCATTACTTCTTTGCAAAGGACAGAGACTGAGGCAAAATGCTCTCTACCTTTTTACATGGCACCTATATCGTCTTCAACGGAGGTACGTTCTGTCTTCCCAAAATGCAGTAGGAAGGACACCCAGGGTTTAATGTGACTTTTCTTAGCATTCGCGGTATTGATTGATTCTATTCATTCTTTAAGCAGCTTCATGCAAGGGACGCCCCAGGCTTGCAAACAATCCGCAGTCCTTAAGTGATTGCGGGTATATAGGGATTCACGAGTTCAATCTAAAACGAAGTTGGCAAAGCTGCTCACAAACGCATTTACTCACAAAAACTTAGATGAGAATTGGCTCTCTTTGGTTTAATCCTTCAGCAAACATTTACCCAGATGCACTTCCTCCACCCCTGTCACAGGAAGGAACTAGTAATTGTTTCTGTGTACTGATATGCTCTTGTAATTAAGGCTTTGGAGATGTGGGCAAAAAGCTGCTTGGTGTATTTAATTAAAGTTAGTAGGAAATTTAAAACCAAGCAAGCACTGTCAGTAGCATTTAGTATTTAACACAAAGAAACCCAGGTGCTTAGACACTGACGGCAGGAAAAAAAGAGAGTGTTGTTAGATTCAGAAAGGAACATCATAAACCCAGTCCCTTCAGCGATTCTCGAAGAACTCGAGAATCTTAGATTTTGAGTAAACAGGACTGTGATATCCCAAATCAAGAGAACTCATCAGCCACGCTGGATTAAATCTGAGTACCTACTATGTGCTTAATCCTAAAACTCACTTCTTAATCCTGAAAGTGAAGTGAAAATTCAAAACATATAAACAAACATTTCTGGTCTGGGAGATGAGACAAGAGGATAAAAAAATAGTTAAGGGAAAATAAAAGTATATAAACCTAAGGGCTAGCACATGTGGTCCTAACTTCAAAGTAGGGTAAAAATTCAGAAAGAGACAGCCAATTTAACAGCCGAGTCATCAAGGAAAGCTTCACTCATCAGCACACTGCCGGACTTCAGGAATGAGTTCCCACTGCCCAAAGCTGCAACTATTTTAAAAAAGAGAGAGAAAGAGAGAGAAAAAAATATATATATATATATGTAATGTATTATAATCCATGAACCTAATAGGAGCCAGTCAGACCACTAATCCAAATAAGTAATTTTTTAAAACACATGATTGAAGAAGTGTCTGGGTCAATCAGTCAATTATATGTCCAATTCTTGGTTTTGGTACAGGTCAAAATCTCAGGGTCATGAGATCAAGCCCCGCCTGGCGCTCTGTCCTCAATTGCTTGAGATTCCTTGCCTCACCCTCGGCCCCTCCCCCCCACTTGCAGGTACACTTTCTCTCTCTCTCTCTCTCTCTCTCACACACACACACACACACACACACACACATACACACATACTCTCTCCCCCAAATAAATAAATAAAAGCCTTTAAAAAAAATGCATGCATAGGAGAAAAGAGACAGCCTTATTTATGGTAGAATTCTAACTGATAATTGCAAAAGAGACAGTGGAAAATGAAATTCATTGTTTTGCCAACACCACAACGGTCAATGTGGAATTGGAATTCTAACACCGGTGGGCAGAAGTCTAAGGAGAAACTGGCTATTTGCACCGTCTCAAATTAACTCCCTACAAATTGCATAAGATATGGAAAGAGAAATAGTAATACTACTGAACTGGACAGTCTGCCCCAAAACTCACATTCATGCTCTTCCTGAAACCCGTAATATAATTTAACCAGCCTCCTTGTAAGAAGAGAAAGACACAGAGACAGAAACGAGGAGAATGCCATGTGTCGGTGGAGACACAAGGTTGGAATGACACTGCCGGCATCTGGAAGAGGCTAGGAAGGATTCTCTCCGAAAGGCTCTGGAAGGAGCAAGGCCCTCAGATTTCTCGCCGCTCAGAAGTGTGAGGGAGGAAGTCTCTATTGTTTTAAGCCACTCGGCCTGTGGAACTTTGTCACACAGCCCAAACAAACCAATGCAGGTACTTCACAGGAAGGAAACACAGAAGACCCCACTTTTCATCAATGACTGAAGAGAGTATCAATAGTGAAAAGACATCTTCCCATTAGGATGCCGTGAGAAAGCCACAACTTCACTTTTGCAGCTTCCTTGACAAAAACCACATAACATCCATTTCATAAGAAATCAGAAAAATCCAAACTGGGGAACATTCTATGACATATACCACCAGGACTCTAACAGCGTGAAGGATGTCAGGGATGGAAAAAGAAATATGAGAGACTATCCCAAGATTGGAGGAAACTAAGAAGAGGTAAAAAAAAAAAATGAAAAGTGGGATCCTGGATAATAAACCAGGCAAGAAAAAAAAAGGGGGGGACAGACAGACAGAGACAGACAGATTACGAGGGACAATTGGCAACATCTAAGTAATGTCTTTAGATTAATTTATTTCCCAGTTTGGATCGTGGTAGGACGGTCACTTAAGATGTTAGCATTCACGGAAGCTGCACGAGGGGGCATTCAGGATCTCTGTAAACTATTGGTGCAACTTGTCTCAAGTCTCCAAGACTTTCAAGGTAAAATAATTTTAAATAGAATTGTGCATAAAATCCAGGGTCAGGCCAGAGAGAGAAGGCAAAGGCTCCTTAACCGCGTGAGGGACAAGTTTGAACAAAGGCAAGAGGGACAAGGAAGAGAGCAGAGCCCAGCTGGGGAGGTCTGGGCCCCGAGGTGCAGGAGGGCACGGCTGGACCCCACAGGGAACACAGCTGGGCAAGCAAGTTCCCCAGAGTCAGTCGGGAATCCCACAGTGACACAGAATGGAGTCAGGGTAGGGTTTTGAACCCACGTGTGATGTGATAAAATGCTTCGTCAAATGACAGTTTGCCTGGCAGGAAAATGCAGGGCAGATTCTGTTTATACCGACTCCTCCTTGGTCAGATGGACGTAATCCTCTTTCTCGGATGGTAGCCGACGGAGTTTGAAGATAGCGCTTGTCAAGATTTTTGACTCTATTCCGAGATGCCTTCTCTTTTGACGTTCTTTCTTCTTCTCCTGAGAGGCGGAGAGGGAAGGCGCAAGGTGAGACAAGATACACACACTAGAAATAATGCCAGGAAAGCACTACGAGTGAAATCCAGGTGCTAGAGTTTAGGAAACAAAAATAAGCCGAATGCAGAAGTAACAGACATCGTGTAGGTTAAACCAAAGGAACAATTTAAGACCTGGGCCATCACAGCGTGAGTAGCACTAATGATCCAAGTACTTGGACGGGTCATAGAAGAAGAAATGCTTCCCCGCTTTTGAGTAGGTGGTAGGATTCCTTCTAGATTACATTTCCAAGGTCTTGAGCACGCAGACTGAAGAACGATATGCAGAACCAAGGAAGAAGCAGGTAACCAAGAATGTAGAGGCTTCAGAAATAATTGTAACCAAAAGACTGGAGATTGAAAAGGGTAGAGGAAAAGAATAAAAAACAGACTCTACCATCGTAAAAACTCAAACGTTCTAGCTCAGCTCATCAAACGGATGACCCGTTCTCCCACAGGAGGCTGAGATTTCCCTGTTACTGTTATCTCAAAGACGTACTGCTGATGAACAGATTAATGATATAAACTAAGACCCTAAGAGATGATTGACTCTAGGGAACCAGCTGAGCTGCTGGAAGGGACAGGGTCGGTGGACAGGTTAACTGGGGGACAGACATTAAGGAGGACACATGATGTGATGAGCACTGGGTGTCAGGACGACGGAGAAATCACTGAACTCTACCTCTGAAACTAATGATACAGAGTATGTTAATTGTATTTAAATAAAATGATAAAAAAAAAAAAAAAAAAAAGCTTTTCTGGGCCAGATATGACCCAAAAGGAGAAATGATAATGTTAGAGCAAGTGAGACTCAAACTTTGCGGCTGAGTCATTAAAAGCTAAGCTTTTTCTTTTCTTTTTGAAGGTGTTTATGCTGAGGTGTTTTATGTTAAAGCCTACCATTTAAAATCTCAACTTCTGGGACTATCCCTACAGTCTGTCCCTAGAGAACTCGAAATTATGAAGCAATAAAACCTTCGTGAAGCCATGTAAACTCTTTTTTTTTTAACCTCTTGTTCATTCATCTGTCTTGAAGGAGTCTCCTTCCCACAAATTAAGCAGAAATACTCAACACTCAAATATCCACAGGTATCCACAGGGATTTATTGGGGGGAGTAGTGGGGGTGGGCAAGTGTTCGGGGATCTGTGTAAGAAGCAGGTGGCCTATCCTTTATAAACAAACAGGAGAAAATATTTCTAATATACAAGTAATAACTGAGGTAACCAGGGATGTTTTACAGAAATGAGAAAGAGAAAGAAAAGAAGGGGGGAGGGGGAGAAGAAAATTTCCAACAGTAAAGACAAATGATCTCCATCTAAGACCTTATACCACACTATAGAAAACTTATCCCGCGGGGGGCTGGGGGCAGTTACAAGAGAGTTATTTTGTCCTTTTCTTTCTCTCATCTCCTAATTTAATATAATCCTTCCCTCCTCTCTCCCAAAATGAGCTGCTGCCCACAGATGGCTCTTTTGGCGCCACCGGCACCCATGGGCCTTCCCACTGTGCATACTTCCAGGAGGAGGGAGGGTCACTGCACTTGGGCCCAACTTTACTTTCTGGTGGCCCAGTTTCCTCGTATTCCCCAGGGAGGGCTTGCAATTGTGGGCTCTGCCCTGATGTGTCAGGGTCCCTGCAAAGCCAAATGGCCCACAATTCCCACTCTGCTCCCCAAACTTCAGAAGCATGAGGGCGCACAATACACAATACCAAGATGCATTAAAACAATTCCACTGCAGACCTGAAGCCTCTTATTTTCCCAGTGATCCCTACAGAAGGAAACTCAAGCTTGTTCATAAATGTGTCTGCTGCTCTGTAGGAATCCGGACTCAGATCTTTGCTCTGGTCCCATAGGTGTTTGTATGTGGAGTTCTTGGTAGTTATGAAGGCTCAAGAGAAGGTTTTAAGCTATTCTTGGCTTTGGTTGCTACAGGTAAAGAAACCTGCTGAAAGGGGTCTTTGTAATTGGTGTCCCTAGAAGTGACCCAAGTGCCTAGTTTTATGAAGGGCACGCTTTTCCTGCATGGGGACAAATGAGGTGCGGTTTTGCTTGGGAGAAATAGACTCTAGAAAACAATCACTGGTCTCTAATAGTGATACAGCTACAATCATATCCTATTCTATGCCAATTCCTAATCTAACAGCCTCTGAAGCTCTCAGGATAATTTGGACCTGGTGCGTTTTAAGAGCTCAAAGAAAGCGATACAGACTTGTAACCACTGAGTAATACAATTGCACAATACCCACTTGGGTCGAGACCGAGGATTGATCCATTTCAGGGAAATTAATATTCATGCATTTATTTCCCGGGAACTTTTTGGTTTCAAGTGACAGAGGTTCAACCCAAACTGTCTCAGTTGCAAGAGCCTGAAAGGCTCTGTGTGTGAAAGCATGCTGGTGGGCACCTGGGTGGCTCAATCAGTTAGGTGTCTGCCTTTAGCTCAGGTGATGATTCAGGGTTCTGGGATCAAGCCCCGTATCAGGCTCCCTGCTCAGCGGTGAGTCTGCTTCTCCCTTTGGCCTTTCTCCCCTGTTGTGTGCTCTCTCTGTCACATAAATCAAATCTAAAAACAAAAGCAGGTTGGAAATGGGGAGAGATGTATTTCCTTGCATAAATGATAAGCTTCTAATTTTGTTGCTATTGGACAATGCTGGATCCTATCACATGGTGTTCTGTAGAATCATCTCTATCCTCCCTCTTATTTCTTGACTTTATTTTCACATAGGGCTTTTCAAATCAGAGTCAAACTAATGACTGCAGTTGACAGATTTATACCCTCTTACCTTGTCAATCACGGAACAAAAAGAGCATCGCTGTTCACATAGTTCCAGGGAAAACTTCCCAGTTTAAATCTCTAAGGAAAAGATACATATGCATACATCCACATACACTGCACACACATACACAAGCAAGCCACACAAATACTGCTGCCATCAACAGCAGCAACACTCTTTGTCCAAATTTATGTCATAGCCAAGGGTGGCATGCCATTATTCCATGGCTGATTTATGTGCCAACATCAGGAACAAGGATCGAAAGAGAGAGAAGCCCATCTTATACCATAAGAACACAGAATGAGGTTGGAGTCTCTCCTGGAAGGAGAACTATGCTTTAATTAACTAAAGAGAAGAAAATGCATGTTGGGAATGCAAACACGAGGACCTCTTCCAACCCACAGATTTCAAACTTCCAATAGTCATAGCTTATCTCATGGTATGTTTTCCCCATAATACCATTATGAAATCCTTCTTATAATGAAATGTTTACATCCACTGTAAAAATATTGGTCTGTAAGATGCTTGTATCAACCATTAGGATAAACCGTCATCCATTTCTTAGAATGCAAAGTTGAAATAACCCATTTATACATAAATGAATGTATACCTACTGACACCATGTTGCCATTACATAAGAACTGTTCCATTTTGAATTAAGTTTACATGACTCTGGGTTTTTTAAAATTAATGAGTTCTAGTTCCCCAAAGGTGCCAGACAATGCAAACTAAAAACTAAAAACAGTTGAAAATACTAGAGTAAAAAGATAGAAGTGTTGACTCACTCAATTGTACACCTGCAAGTACTAGGACATTGTACATTAACTGGAATTTGAATAGAAATGTTAAAAAAAAAAAATGCTCTTGGAATGGCAACTTGAAGAGTCCTGCAACCTGTTTTTGAAAGACAATCGTGACTAGTAAAAAATTCATTTAAACAGAGAAACATTTGAAGCTTCTAGAAATTGTCCTAAGGGCATACAGCATGTGGTAGGCTGGATAATGGCCACCCAGAGCTACCATGTCCTCACCTTCAGAACTTGTAACTGTTATAAGGAGAAAGTTTCTAAGCAGATGTGATTATGTTAAAATGGAAAGTTTGACCTAGATCTTCTCGGTGGGTCCTAGTTTCAACTGGAAGTATCTTTATAACAGTGAGCCAGAAGATCTGTTAAGACAAAGGCAGACAAGGTATTGTGACCTATGAGCACAGAGAGCACAGTGATGTGGCTTCAAACCAAGAAAACCTAGTAGCCACCAGAAGCTTCAAGAAGCAAAAAATGGAGACTCCCCCAAAGCCCCCCAAACAGCACAACTCTGCTGACACCTTGATTTAGTCCCCTGAGACTGATTTAGGTCTTTTGGCCTCCAGAACTCCAACACAGTACATTTCTTTGTTTTAAGCCACCAGGTTGCAGGTAATTGGCTATATCTGCAATATGGAACATATTCAGAGCAAATAAAAGAACACTTATTTAAGAAAGTTTACAGAATGTCATTTACAACAGGCAGAGTCTGTGGGGCTTGAGCCATGATGGATGGTTTCTCTGATACCCAAAACAGACCAAGACATTGCAAGGAAAACAACCATAGAGCAATTACTCTTATGACTACAGATGCAAAAATCCTCGCCAAAATACAAGCAAACAAAATCTAGCCTAATTGAAGTGATTATATACCATGACTAAGTGAGATTTTTCCCATGAGTGAAAAGTTGGTTTTAACATTCAGGTCAGAAACAAGTAAGGATGTCTGATCTCATCAATTCTACTTAGCATTGCAGTGGAGGCTGTATCCGGGGCAATTAGGCAAAAAGAAAAAATGAAAGACAAACAGTTTGGAAAGGTCTAAGTCTACCTCTATTTGTAGGTGAAATGATGTTATATGGAGAAAAACCTAAGAAATTCACTCAAACCAGAACTAAAAAACTGGTTCAGCAAGGTTATAGGATACTAATATTTTAAGTACCTTTGAATTAAATTAATAAGTTAATTAAGGTATACAAAAATCAATTTTATTTCTGTACTGCTGCAGTTGATAGTAGTAAGTATCAAGACAACCATCTCATTTAAGTGAGTATCAAAAAATGGTGAATTTAACAAAGCAAGTAGAAAATTTTTACTCTGAAAACCACAAAAGAATGTTGAAAGTAAAGATCTAAGTAAATGTCAAGACATGCCACATTAACTGAGAGACTTCTCAGTGTGAAGATGGCAAAATTCACCAAATTAATCTACAGATTTGATACAATCCATTTAAAATCTCACTTGCTCAATCTATGACAAAGAGGGCAAGAATATACAATGGGTAAAATATTCATTGACACATGGTGTAGGGGAAAATAGACAGCTACATGGAAGAGAATGAAACTGGACCTCTTTCTTATACCATACAGAAAAATAAACTCAAAATGGATTGAAGACCTAGATGTGAAACCTGAAACCATAAAACTCCTAAAAGAAAATACAGGCAGTAATTTCTATGATATCAGTCACTGAAGTTTATTTTCTAGAGATGTCTCCTCCAGCAAGGCAAACAAAAGCAAAAGTAAATCTGTTGAGACTACACCAAAATAAAAAGTTTCTGCACAGCCAAGAAACCATCAACAAGACAAAAATGTAACCTACTGAATGGGACAAGATATTTGCAAGTGATATATCTGGTAAGGGGTTAATATCCAAAATATATAAAGAACTTACATAACTCAACACCAAGAATACAAACAACAACAACCATTCAAACCATTCAAACAACAACAAACCATTCTAAGTGGATGTCCAAACAACAACAAAACACCCACCAGAAATAATCTAATTAAAAATGGGCATAGGATCTAAATGGGCAATTTTTCCAAGACGACATACAGAGGGCGAACAGACAAATGAACAGATGTTCAACATCTCTCATCATCAGCGAAATGCAAATCAATATCACAATGAGATACCACGTTACACATGACAGAATGGCTAGAATCAAAAACACAAGAAATAAGTATTGGCAAGGTTATGGAGAAAAAGGAACCCTCATGCACATTTGTTCAAAATGCGACTATTGTAAAAAACAGTACAGATAGTCCTCAAATAGTTAAAAATAGAATTACCATATAATCCAGTGATTCCACAACTTGGTGTCTACCCAAAAAAATGAAAACACTAATTCAAAGAGACACAGTCACCCTATGTTTACTGTAGCACTATTTATAATAGCCAAGACGTGGAAGCACCCTGAGCATCCATTCACAGAGGATGGATAAAGAAGAGGTGGTAAATACACACAATGGAACATTATCCAGTCATAACAAAGAATACGGTCTTGCCATTTGCAACAACATGGATGGACCTAGAGGGTATAATGCTATGTAAACTAAGTTAGAGAAAGACATACCATATGATTCACTCATGTGTATAATTTAAGGAAAAAAACAAATGAACAAGGAAAGAGACCCAGAAAATACTCCACTATCGAGAAATGGTCAGTGCCAGAGAGGTAGTAGTTGGGAAGATGTGTGAAATAGATCAAGGGGATTAAGAGTACATTTATCTTAATAAGAAATGAGTAATGTATAGAAGTGCTGAATTATTATATTTTACACCTAAAACTAGTAACACTATATGTTCTTTTACTTCCATAAAAATAACTAAATAAGTCCCCCCCCACCACACACACACACCAAAAAAAAAAAAAAAAAAAAAAAAAAAAAAAACCCTCATATATTGTTTTTTTGTTTTGGTTTGGTTTTTCTATTTTGGAGCAGTTGGTAAGCTGATCCTAAAAATCATACAGAAATACAAGGAACCCAAATCAAAACAACCTTGAAAAGGAATGAACTTGAAAGAGTCACACATTTCTTCATTTCAAAAGTGACTGCCAAGCTCAAGTACACACCACAGTGTGACACTGGCATAAGTATAGACCTGTTGATAAACAGGATAAAATGGGGAGTCCAAATCTAAACCTTCATTTTTCTGGTCAAATGATGTCTATCATGGTTACCAAGACCATTATAAGTGAAAAGAATGGTCTTTCCAACAAGTGCTGGTGGGAAGACTGGATGTCCAAATGCTGAAGAGACAGAAGGTATATTAGTGGCTTGAGGCTGTGAACCCTGGGGTAAATCAGCAGACTCTACTAAATGATTTTGGGTGTATTCTTGAGGGGATAATGATATTCTAAAATTATTTGTGGTCAAAGTAAGAACTCAACATTATATGACCCATGGAAATGTCTGCTTTAAACTGGTGAATTTATGGTAGCTGTAGTTTACCTAAGTAGCAGATAAAAATTAGGAAAAGAGAGGGGTCAATGAGGAATAAGATCAGTGAACGTGTGAGGGTGCCATTTCCCCTCAAAAGGATTTTTAATCTCTTCTCCACGTGGGTGTTTAAGCACCAAGAAAAGACCATGGACCAAAGAAAATCAGAATTAAAGGAAAGCCTCTCCGCATTAAATCAGACGCTGTTTGGGGTTCGCAATGAAGAGGTCGACTACAACAATGCATCTGCCAACACATCAGCCTGTCTTATCCAGGACCGAGGGAGAACACCTTAGAATGACCTACCTCTTGTCACTTTGGAATTCCAGTTTCTACTATTCATCTAGTTATCTCCAAGCTGAGGAATAACATAAAAATTTGTCTCGGACTCATGAGAAGCCTAGACTCCTGGCAGAACCCAACACCCAAGAGACCTCCCGGGGTTCCCCACATCAAAATCACCATTGAAGTTTAAGCTCATCTCCTCAAGTTACAAAATACACCACCACAGAACTTCCCTGAGAAACAATCAGCAGCAAAACAAGTTATTAGTCCAGATATCATTAGAAAATCAAGAGATGTGATAGCAACTATTATAAAAACAAAAAAAGGGGGGGTGCCTAGGAGGATGAATCTGTTGAGTGTCCAACTCTTGATCTCAGCATAGGTCTTGATCTCACGGTCTTGAGTTTAAGACGCACATTGGGCTCCATGCTGGGCATGGAGCCTACTAAAAAATTTTAAAATGTTTAAAAAAAGCATGTTTAGAATATTCACATGAGTCAAGTTAGATTTTAAAGAAACCATAAAGAAATTCTGAGTTAGAAAAGCAGTCATGAAAATGTTTAAATGCAGTGGCTGGATTCACCAGCAAATTGAATAAGCCTGAAGTGAAAACCAGTGAACCAGAGGTAGATACGAGAAAATTGTCTAGAATTAAGTAGAGAGAAATCAGGTCACAATAAGGAAAAGCTAATAAGAGACACAAGGAAGAGCATGAGAAATTCCAAACTCTTTCTTAAAGGAGTCATTCAAGAGAATGGCAAAACTCAATATTGAAGAGAAAAATACCTGAATTCTTTTAGAGTACTGATTTCAGAAGGCAGAACAAATCCTTACCGAGATCAGTTTTAAAACTATACCTAGACACAGCAGAGATGGCAGAGCAATGAGGACAGTGACAATATCTCAGAGTCACCCAGAGTTAAGAATTGTACTCGTGAAGACCAATTCTGTCATGTATACTGACAGAATTCTCACCGGGAACAGGAGAAGCCAGAGAACCATACAAAAATATTTTTGAAGAACTGAGAACGCAACTGACAGACCTGAATTCTAAAGCCTTTAGTCCAAAATTAAAAATACTTCTATAAATTGTCTTTAATGGTAACACTTAATGAATGAACAGGAAATCACCTTCTGCTTCAACCCTCCACCTATAGGCAGTCCACCTGGTGAGCCAAACCCACATGGAAATGACAGAAAAAAAAAAAGAACCTATGGCTGCAGAACAGAGAGGTTGGGTTCCTGAGGCAGAGAGCAGGTGAAGAGGAATGCAGACGCAGAGCAACTTAGTCCTGAAAGTTGAGTAGTATCTTGTAGCAAAGTTTAAATTAAGTTGTGGACTAACCATGGTATCAACCATGCTTCACAATGCCTGGACGCTTTAAGATTTGAAATGAAATAATGTAATGGATTGTAATCTCTTCAGTAAAATAGTGTATATTGATATGAATAAGGAAAAAATTAAAAAGCCAGTGAAAAGTCCCCTGATAAACATAAAATGACAATTAAAATATCACTACATTTCACAACCACCCTTGTAATCATGGATTCAAGCCAGAATTACTAGCAGACACTAAGGTTAGTCAGTCAGTGTTTGACTAGGTCTGGCACATCTACGCCGTCAAGTATCTCTTCTCAAATTACCTTTAAGTTCTACAAGTAGAACGTTCATTTTCGGGTTGAGAAATCTAGTACGAACTACCTTAGACAAGTGATCTAGGTTAACAGGAAAGGTGACCACGTGGGCTTTGCATTTTCAGTAAAAGCGTGAAGGTGATTAAAAGGAAACTTGAGACAAATCCAATTTGAGGGATGGTGTATGAAACAGACGTGGGTTCTTCAGTAATGTCAGTTTCATTCAGCACAAAGTGAGGCTGGGGAAGTTCTTTAGATTGGAGACCAAAGGGGCATAACAACAAAATGCATGCATCATCTTGAATTACGTCCTGGACAGGCAGAAAGAGAAAAAAAAAAATCTTTAAGGAGCTTATTTGTAGAATTGGCAAAATCTGAATGGATTCCATCGACTGGTTAAGAGTACTGTCTTAAAGTACGTGGGGGAAGAGAAGTGTTATCTGCAACTTACTCTCAAGTAGATGAGAAAAGAGATAATGTTGGTATGTGGAGTAAGATTATGAGAAATCAAATGGGGCCAAATGTTCAGAACTGATGAATCTAGATGAAGGATCTATTAGGGTTTTTGCATTCTCTCACAAATTTAAATTGGACTTTAATCAAAATAAAATTATTAACCCAAAGCAAACAAATCAACTCACAAGTATAAACTCTATAAACTTAACTGTGATGATCTTAGCAATTTTTACCATGATCCAAAATAAATGTACTGACATGAGGGAATTTTTTCCATTTGTAACATATGTATTATATGTGGAATGAACTGTGAGTGATCAAAAACTCAGTCAGAAAACTATAACAGCACAGCCATATTTCGCCAGCAGTCGGTTTCCTTTTATGGAATAGGTACCTTTGTTTCTGCAAATACATAATGGAGCTTTGAGTTAAATTGTCTTAAGTCTAGGAGCTGTTAAACCTTTTCAGTAAATACGTAAAGGCTTTCAAATACCACCTCTGTGTTAATCTCGTTCATTAAAATAGTCCCAACAACAAACCTGAAATTATTTTTCCCTTTTCCCACAATACTATGCTTTCATTTACTCAATGATTTCTAGATTTAAAGATATTTGCTATCCTTTTCTTTCTTTTTGTTTTTTAAGATTTTATTTATTTATTTGACAGAGAGAGAGAGATCACAAGTAGGCAGAGAGGCAGGTAGAGAGAGAGGGAGAAGCAAGCTCCCTGCCAAGCAGAGAGCCCGATGCAGGGACTTGATCCCAAAACCTTGAGATCATGACCTGAGTCAAAGGCAGAGGCTTAACCTACTGAGCCACCCAGGTGCCCTTTGCTATCCTTTTCTATCTAAACTTCTTAGGAACCAAAAAAAAAAAAAAAAAAAAATTGTGGCATCTCTCAGTCTGTGAATAAAACAGCCCAGCTTAGCGTATTGGGCTGCCGTAGGGACTGAGAACATCCTAGAAGAGGAGGAAAAGGTAAGCCAGGGAGAGCCCATGACCTACCGGAGAGAACATCAGCTTCCCGGGTCATTGGCTAAAGTGTTATGAAACTCAGTCGTATTCATTACCGTGTTCTATTCGTTGCTCTTCTTCTTTGTTCGTATTTCCACAACCAAATTTTATATCTCAGTGAAAAGCTACCTAAGTCTCCAATGCCTTCTCCACGCCCCCATGAAGAACAGAGACTAAATACTCACTTTACTGCTGGAAATAACCTTGAAGGAGCTGTACTTCTTCCTAATCCATACTCACAAGAGCCATCTTTGAATTACCTGGTTGGCACGAAAAATAAACTTGAACTTAAATTCCTGCTCTCCTACTGTTAAAGACCTCCTCATGCCCCTGTGAGAGCTTGAAATCTTACAGATGACGTCCACAGGTTTTCTTACCTAGAAAAATGCCTTGCTCGAGGTTCGTGCCCAGCACACATTAGGAAGGGATCGGACAGGGGCGCCTGGGTGGCTCAGTGCATTAAAGCCTCTGCCTTTGGCTCAGGTCATGATCCCAGGGTCCTGGGATCGAGTCCCACATCGGACTCTCTGCTCAGCGGGGAGCCTGCTTCCTCCTCTCTCTCTCTACCTGCCTCTCTGCCTACTTGTGATCTCTGTCTGTCCAATAAATAAATAAAAATCTTTTAAAAAAAGGAAGGGATCGGACAGGACGGGGCAGGGTGGCCCGGGATGAGATGGGAGCGGATGGAAGCCAATTTAACCGAAAGGGAATGACTCAAGTAGAATGGAATTCATGTCTCACGGAAGGACAAAAGGGGGCTGTACTCAGTCAATTAAGCACGATGGCACGTATGACCTCAAGCTCTATAGTACTTCTGTTAAAAAATAAACCTCATGGTTGTTAGGAAATACCCCTGCGCCACTTTCTATCACGTAACCACCACCCAACTTTCCTGAGGCTTACATTCAGCAAGTAAAAAGGTTTGTTTTAGAAAGGTTAATTCTGGGTTTGACTGACAGGCAAATTGAATTGGGTGGGGAAATGTGGGTCGCAGAAGGCGGTTATAGTTTAAAAAAAAAAAAAAACTGCTGTGGAGTGGATCAAATAGAACGATGATTTTATCCAAGCAAAAAGGAAATGTGCCCAGGGGAAGAGAGAGAAAGGGAGAGAGGGTGAGAGGGAGGGAGAGGTGGGGAGAGAGAGGCCGAGAAAGCAAGGGAGAGCACGCGACAGCCTGGAGAAGGGATTTCTCCTAACACAGAGCTGGGGGCAGTTCACAAAATGGCAAACATTTGTTCATGGTATGCACAAGTGTGAAATTTTCATCTGCTATCACAAGGTCATACCTGCAACAGAGACAAAAGAACAGGATTTCACCGAGATGCAAAGTAACACGGGTGATGAACGTAGGGAACCCGACTGCTAAGATTTCTCAAATCAGATTCCGTGGATATTCTTTGAACTTACACATTGTCTACCTGGACTTAGGTGAACACCCAGGTTTCTCAAATTGAAACTCCGTGCTTTTGCTCTCTAAACGTGTAGCTAGGAACAGAATGGAATCAGGATCTGTGGCAAAGAAGGGACGAGATCTTAGAAAGACTTCAGTGTTGCATCTCAATACCAATTTGATGAATTTAAGAGGAGGGAAAGGCTAGCATCCCTCCACTGTGACTGTGAAACTGCTTGTATTCATACATCACTTACAGTACAAGAGTTTCATCGATATGACTGAACCTCACAAAATCTCTTCGATCAAAAGGGCAAATATCCACAGGTTTTGAAGCTGTTTACTTTTGACAAAGGAAGAAAGCATATGACTTGACTCACAATTGGGTTATTGAGGACTAGAAGGCAGATTCTCGGACACTAAATCAGAAGAGACATCCTTAATCCCTAATCATCTACTTAAGAGAAAACTCAGGCAGTGTCTTCTTCAGGCTCACAGTGCTAAAACGCATGAAATCTAAAATATAAATTCGGGTTGGTTTGGTTTCAAAGCCAGTAGCCCCAATGACTCTGTTTTACTGTGGTTTGCCACTTTATCCCATTTTACTCTCCATCTAACGTGGCCTGAATCCTGTATTGCCATTCATGACAAAAGAGGTAGTTGTACTTGACATTGAAGAGGTTTTATGGCTGCACTAGAATCCTTCATACGGTGGGGTTTTTTTGATCAACCACCAATGTTGACATTTACTGGTTGCACCCAACAGAGACTCCCCTCCCAAAAAAAGAGCCCAGTCATAAAGCCAAGGCATAAGAGTCAATCCAAAAGAATACTGAGCTGCTCAGGTCCCCTCTGCATTCACCACTTTTACTGTAACCACCATCTTGGGCTCCCTGCACTCACTAGACTATCCTCAACCCTGTCAAGGAGGAATAGAAGGAGTCACAAGCAATGTCTATCCCTCTGTGAGTCACTCTCAAAAGAGGAGCCAGGACTTTGCGTGTGAACACCTTGTTTCCTCATTCCCCAACTCCTCCCTGTTAGAGAACTCCAAGGCATTCACCAAGCCTTCCCACCAGGTCTCCCCAGGAGGGATGAGCTCCAGCAGTCCACCCAGGACCTACTCAGGAGCTGAGCTATCCTTGAATCAGCAGCACCCTTCTTCTCCAGCTCCTCACTGACACTTCTTGGGATCACCTCCCTGCCCAAAATGTTTAGGTTTAGTTGCCCCATAAGATCCAATTATTTGTTTAAATATCCAACTTTATTTCATACATACCAAGAAAGTAGAAATTGCTTTTTCATATTCTACAAAAATAAGTTATTTACTCCCCACCCCCCCACCACCCTATGGTAAATATGCCAAAAAGATAATGAAGTAAACTGGATTAGTGTTACTTATTATGCAAAGTTAATATTATGGGCCGAATGTGTTGCTCCCCTTCAAAAAAAAAAAAAAATTTTCATATGCTGAAGGCCTGAATCACAACATCTCAGAATATGACTGTATATAGAGACAGGATCTTTAAAGAGGTAAATAATATATAATGTACTCATTAGGGTAGCCTCTGAAACAACATGACTAGTGTCCTTTTAACAAGAAATTTGGGGGGCATCTGGGTGGCTCAGTCAGTTAAGCATCTTCTTGGGCTCGGGACATGATCTCAGGATTGTGGGATCCAGCCCTGTGTCTTTGTTGACACAAGCCAGACTCCTTGCTCAGCGGGGAGTCTGGCTGCCCCCTCCCTTTGCCCCTCCCCTTCTCACTTATGCTCTCTCTCTATATATAATTAATGTCTTTTTAAAAAAAAAGAATTAGAAATTTGGACACAAGCTTGTGTAGAGTCAGGGCCATGTGACAACACAGGGAGAAAATGGCCATCCATAAGCCAAGGACAAGTCAAGGACAAGACCTGAGCCAGTGCTTCAGAAGGAACTGATGCCGCCATGCCTCCAGAAAGATGAGAAAGTAATGATGTTGTTTAAGCCCCACACTCTGTGACAGGTTGCTGAGGCAGCCCCAGCAAACTCACAGTCAGAAACTGCTATTATCATTGTACTGGAAGCACAAGTAAACTATGCATAGTTAATGTCAGCAACTGCAAAGAAACGATTATCTATACAATGCCTACTGTGTGCAGCAACCAGGTAGGCAACTGACAGGCATTATCTACAGTTATGGTAACACATTTCCATTTGTGAGAGGTGTTACTGTCCTGAGTTTATGGATGAGAAGACTAGAAGTTAAGGAAGGTAGCTAACTTTCCTGGTCTCACTGGTTCTGTACATACAACCAGAGCAGTGAGATTTACATCTTCAATTTGTGACAGGAGCCTCTTAACATAAATCAGACTACCCTAGGCTCATCTTACACTGTTACTCATGTATAATTAAGGATTAGTAATTTTATTTCTCCATGAGGTAGTTCATCTCTTTGTTAAAAACAAGGTATTACAACTCTGGGTACAAGAAGAGATCAGGGCAACAGAAGATGATGAATTCAGAATGGTTTTAAAAGACATTTGGATCTGAGAAAGAAAGAAGAAAATCGACGAACCTAATTCTTCCAGCCAGTGTTGTGATTACACGGCAGTGACAAAGCAGCCTTCTCCTGAGTAATTTCACCAAGTTCTCAGCATTACGTTTTCGTCTTTCATGACAAGCAGTGAGCCATCAGTGTATGCTCTCTCCATGTAAAGTCAACCTAATCAGCCAACAACGGGGAGTTCACAAGTGTACTGGGGCCCATTATTCATCACTTCTGAGAAGCAGCTACTGTGGACCTAGTTAGTGATTAAATATTTAGTGTCAGTAATATAGGCAACAGAGAAAAGAAAATACTGCACTCCTTAAATGCCTCGCAAAGCACACTGAAGGCAGCCAGTGAGTGACAGGCTCTGGGTATCTCATTAAAGGTGCTAAAATATAAAATGTGCTCCAGATCCTTCCCACTTGTTCTCTCTCCCCATTAGGTGCTATTTGGGACATTCTTGTTCACATTTTAGAACTAACTTGAAGCAAAACTCACTACCAAGGACAAAGCAGTAAAAGATATTATAAATTATTTGCTTTACCACCAATTCTAGGTGAACTTGATATATTGCCTGAAGCATTCCAGTGCTAGGGAACCTGGGAGCTGTCCCCCTTTCAGAGCACACAACAGCAGGATCGTGGCATGACAAAATAGAATAATCTGCCTCCGTTCCGCCAGACCCTTCCCTAGCACCAAAACCCTGATGTATCGGGGATTCCAGATATTTCTAAATTAGACACATGATTTCCAAGTTGCTCCTTGCCTTTGACTCTTTGTCCTTACAAGCATCAGGAGTCCCAATTTAACAAGGACACCCAACAGAAGTGCACGGTCCCATGAGCATAGAAGTTGAGGTCGAGAACCCATTTTTCACGGATCCCTGGGACACATTCCCCTTCAGCAGGCAGCTGGAGGTAGGCCCCACAGTCAGCAATGACTTCGCCTCAACCATTCTGCTCTCCATACCTTTCCGATGGTTTGACAATTCCTAGAGGACTGAAGGGAAAGAACCTTTTTCACAGAAGGATCATTAATACATGTACATTTTTTAATTATATCCCTAAGGGAACCTGGGGAAACTACTTATTTCTTATTTTAAGTGTCATTTGGTATTCCCTTTATTGCTATCCTTTTGTAGGTCAGGACAATGGGAAGAACTTGAGAAGATAACCACCTGATGGCCAAAATGTAAAAGTCAAAAAGTCATAATAAGGATGATAGATACTTTACTTACATATTGGCTTATGAGGAAAAACAGAGTACCTACAAACTAGCCTCCCATTTTCCTCTCTGTGCTGGGAAATGAAGGTGTTTGTGTATCAGCGATATATGACCATCAAAATGAAAATCCCTCACTTTCTTCAAGGAAAAAATTTCCCTACTCGTTTTAACTCACGCTGAGTTGCTTTTGCAAATGGAGCCTGCCTTGTCGTCCTGAAACACAAGCCCTGTTTCAGAAACAGTTTAAAAAAAAGGGGGGGAGGTTGGTATTTAATATGACCGTTCCTTGGGTTGACTTGCTTTTGCCCCGGGGTCCAACTTGGGACTTGAATAGAGTCTGTGTGGCTGCTTTCCATGGTCGGCTGCATCATCATATAGCAAAACTGAATTGTTTTGACGAGAGCTGGTGAATAGGCTATGTTTGGACAGACTGGGTCTGTTTTTAGCCATTAGAAAGGGCTATTAAAACCGCTGAGCTGTCATTAGAGCACATTGTGAGGTGCCCAAGACAGAGCAGCAAGAAGCAAATTGGCTCTCTGCATCCAGAGCCCTGAGTCTGGAAGGACATTATACTCTCAGGCAAGGTCCTCTTAAGGGAGCCGCGCGGAGACCAACAGTTGTGCCAGGTGTGAGTGAAAGGCGCTCAGCTTGAATTAGACTCTGGAAAAGTGCTTTGCGGTAAAAGAAACAAAGGAAAAGAGAAACAGAGCTTCAGGTTTCTAGGACTGGTCAGCAAATTGGGCCATGTTCTCCCAGTCCCCGTCTTTGCACTGCAGCAAAACCTCATTAATTTGGAATAATTGGAAGAAGGAAGGTGTTAGGCTCTCCAAGTTGAAATAAGGAATTGCACAATTGCACAATATTTTTGGAATACAGCCATCGTATTGCTTTATAGCCCCGGGCTAACAATTGCTATTAACCAAAGAGCCTATTTAATATCTGTAGTCCAAAAGAGCAATTTGTAATTAGCACACCATAGCTGGTATGCAAATAGAATGCTGTAAGTTTTCACTATTGTTTAAGATTTTTTTTTCCCCCCAGTGGGATAAACATTCTGCTCACATTCTCTTTACACTATTGATTTCGTTGGAAAAGCCAATTATAATATAATAATAAAACATGCCACAAAGCTATAAACTGTAGCTCTGCCCCCATTAGAACAATCCCAAATTCTGAAGGAGTCTGAATAACAAATGAGTTCCCAAAAAATCTTACTGTGTATTGAAAGACATACGTTTTAGAACACTGGAAGATTGGAATTTCAACATATCCCTCCCTCTTGGGCCCCTTTTCTTTCCTCCAGCTTAGGCACGTAGTGTGGCCATATCATTCACCTTTACTTCTCCCCTCCCTTATTGGTTCCTTCTTATTCATAGTTGTATATAGCTTACTCTTTCCTTCCTCAATGTTCAAATCTCCCTAAAAGTCATGCCCATCTCAAGGGATTTTCCTCTTTCCTCTTCCTCAAAGCCGGATTTCCTGCATGAACTGTCTACCCTCTTACCTTGCCACTGTCTCACACCCACTCACTCCCCCACCCCCCAAAATCTCACTTTCTGCTCAAATACTCCAGTGCAGCCACGGCATCTGACGCTCAGCCCATATCTCACTTGACCTTTCTATCTGTGGCAGAGAGGACCTCTAAGACAATAAGCTGGAAGAACAGGAGTTATGGGCGACAGAATATTTCTACCTTTTCACCAAATGATGCTAGCTAGACATTAGTGGTAAATACGTTCTATCAAATTAAAGAAATTCTCTTCTGTTTTTTTCTTTGTCAAGGCTTTTGGATTTTTTTTGAAATAACGAACAAGGGCTGAATTTTACCAAATAATTTTCCTGGCATCCAAGAGTGAATATACACAGGTTGACAAGACAGGGCTTTCAACTCCCCAGATTATCAGCACCAAACTAGTACCTTAGGTAAGACATTAATAAGCCATTTTATGAGTCTGATTACTCATTGGAGATCCAGCATAGGTAAGACTAGTATAACCCTTAGTTTTTCTCTTATTTCCTTTTCCATAAAATGAGTTTATCGATCGAAGACAATGTGTGTGCATATCTTTCGAAACATTGCGTGTTCTATGAACACTAGGAGTGGGGAAAATCCAACCCATATCCAGAATAGATACAGATTCCAGGAAAAACAATTCTTGCTTCCTGTCTCCTTCCCAAATGGAAGAGATCCGGTGTAACAGACGGACTCTCGGTTAGAGTTGCCAGATAAAATACAACCCCAACTTAAGTTTGAATTTCAGATCAACAAAGAGCAAGTTTTAGCATAAGCCAATGTCCCAAATATTGCGTGGGACATACTTATACTCAACAGTAACTCAGTGTTAATCTGAAATTCAAATTCAACTGGGTATCCTTTATTTTTATTTGCTCTATCTGGCAACTCTAGTTCAGGTAGCTCTCTGGCCCACCCAAAGAATGGTGCAAGATCAAAGATTCAATATCTCTCTCTGCTGATGGCCCATGGGACACTGAGCAGTGGTGGGAGCTACATCAGCTTTGGCAAGAGGAAGCCCTTTTACTGGGTACAAGAAGAGCCTTCATTCCTACCATCATGGTCACCGTCTATGTGCCCAAAGCAGTATAGCAGTTACTGAAGAGAGAAGCTGGGTTGAATGAGTCATCCCACACACTTGGTCTCTGAGAGCATCATCTAAGATGAAACACAAAGATCCATACACTCTGTGCCAATCCAATTAGCTTACCCTCATGCTTTTCCACAATTTCTCTACCAGCTGGACCAAGTTTTTGCCACTACCCAGGCTCTCAGCACATGACCATATCTCTAGACAATTCTCTTTCCGAAGTGAATGACTGAGTGTAACATTCACATGTCTGCCTAATAAAAGACTGTATCTTTACAATGGCCTGCAGGGCTAGCCTTAAGTGGAACTATAATGTAACAGTGGTTCACTCCAGGCTAGCACCTGTCTACCATAGGGATCCATCTGGGAACTGTTCTGGAGTTTTCAGCTTCATGAGTTGGCTGTAGAGAAACCCTTCAGAAGCCATACTGGGAGCTGATGGAGGGGCAGCTCTAATAGGAGACACAGGTCTGGCTCACCTATTATGTAATTTATTAGTGTCTTTTGATTCTACCCAGGCCTGATCCTAAGTAGGCTGTGTCATTTTCATTAAGCAACACATGGCTATTTCCTTGCCAGATCTCATGACTTGGTGCATCTAATAATACACAGTCCCTGATCAGTAGCTTTAGCTGTATAGACAGTGGGTATCTCCTAGTTAGGCCTTCCACCTTTACTATGGTAAAGCAACCCAGGAACTAGGTCTGCATAAAGTACTTATTTCCTACACAAGGCATGACCTTGCCAAAACTATCCTATGGGCATTTGTCAGAGATGCCTCATGGCATCCTTATCAATCATCGATAGCTTTAACTTCATCTAGATCTGCTGGGAGATGCAGACTTAGAAGCAAACACATGCACCTGCTGTAGAGACCTCTTAATTTAGACCCTATTCTAATCTGGTAGCCTTGAGAGTCACTCAAGATTGGCAGAGAGCACTCATGTCAAGTACAGTACATTCTTACTTCAACACCCAAAAAGGTCCAAGAGATGGAGAATATAACAACTGTCTTCAATCTCAGAGAGGGTGCCCCAATGTGTGCAAACCACTGGCACAAACACTATAATTGCATTCATTGGCCACTGCTGTATAACACACTGCCACAAGCTCAGTGGCCTAAAACAACCTGTTTTTATTATCCTCCAGTTTCCATGGCTCAGGAGTCCAGGCATGGTTCTACAGGGTTATTTGCTTCCGGGTCTTATCAGGCGGCAATCCTGTTGGGACTGAATAGAAGTCACATCAAAATCTTAAGGGAAAATTCCTTCCCAAGCTCCCTCAGTTGGTTGGTAGAATTCCTCTCCATGCATCTCGATAGCTAACTTCTTTTCTCGCTAGATATAAATTAGAATCCACCCTTAAGTCCCAAGGCTGCTTGCTCATAGTTCCCCCCCAAAATGGAAGAAATTCATAACATGGCCATTTGCTTTTGCAAAGCCTACTGGAAAATACCTCCCTCTTAAGGAAAGGTCCAACTCATCTAATGAGCTTTCGACGATTAAGTCTGGTCCAATCAGGATAAACTCCTTTTTTATTAACTCAAAAGCAACTCATTTGGAACCTGAATTACATCTTCAAAAGCCCTTCATGAGTGCCACACAAGATAACAAGTACAGGAATGAAGTCCTGTCCTATCACTATGTTTTATAACCATTAATAAAGAGGTATATGTATTATTTATAAAATATCTAAAGCATTGAAGAAAATATGACTTAACTGATTTGTGAACTTTTTTAAAGGTTTGGGAAATTTGAATTAAACCCATGTTCATCAAAAAAAATTTTTTTCAAATATCTACCTTCTCATCATTAGTGAATTTAAATATTCAGAGCTTATCTGTGCTTGAGAGATTTAAAAGCCTAATATTCCAAATATTCAACAATGCCAAGTAATAGCAAATATCCCACTCCACACAGGAAAACCACTACAACATTAAAATAGGAATGATTTTTAAATTATCCACCAGTTTTTCAAGTTTCAGTGTCTCTTTCTTGTTTCCATAAGTTTTTTGGATCTTTACGAATATGTTTTGCCTTCAACAGATTCTAGTTCTTGGACTGTAGTTTCTATTCCTACTTTTATCTCTTTAATCACTTTAAAGTTTTGTCTTTTACAAAGTCAGACCACTAACTCAAGCTCTTAAGATATTATATCTTGTCTTCTGACTCTTGGTTGTATACATTCCCTCACATGGTTTGTGAGTGTGTTTCCTTTTTTTCACTATTACAAGCTCATCTTCACTGTTACGTGCCCCTCAACGCATACTTCTGGAAATTCCTATGTGCCCTATGTTGTTGAAGTGTCCTTCCAGAGGACTTTTGTTTGCTGTTCATCATGGTGGGACCAGATTATACACTAATGTTTCAGTTTCAAATATTTTGAGTAAAATACATTTGAATTCTGTGTCTGCGTTTAACCAAGTTCAATTTTTATTTCTTAGTGGATTTTTTTCTTTTCTTTCTTTCTTTTATTTTTTTTTTTAACTTCAGCTTTCCTGTCCCTCACCTTAAGCTGTTGGAGATACTTATTTTTCTTGCACTGAGAGGGCAAGACTTCTAGGATCTCAGCTTAAGTAAAGAGTCTCAGCCAAGCTCCCTGTCCCCTTCAGATCCAGGACTCATCTACTGCCCCTCTAAGACTGGCATACCCTTAGTCTCTTACTCTTGGAAATCCTATTCAGACCCAATATACTCTGAGTTTCCCTAGCAGCAAGTCAGATGTTTGATGTTCATCAATCCCTTTCAAACTTGACTATTTTTGAATACAGAATTTTATGCAGTATTTAACTCACTACATAAAATTAACACTACCTCAATCTGCCAAAACGGGAAACACAGAAAATATACTTGGAAGTAATCTATTTAGAATATAATGTATTTAGAAGCTATAATTCATCTTGACATTAAAAAAATCATGAAGGTTATATTAAAATGATTCAAGTCCAAGAAATATTCCTTTATGTCATGGTTTCATCTGGTGCCATGGCCTAGACCTACAGCCACTGAGAAATGAGAATCCCGCTATCATGCATGGATTGAGAGTCTCTGCACACATGTGAAGGATTTCAACTACAAAAAGAGGACCAAAAACACTATTTACCAAAAGGGAATGGATCTGTACACTACATCAGAGTATCTTCAATGTCTCCCCATCAGTAGATAAGTGGCTTGGCACTTTAAATTACAGAGACAAAGCTACAAGTTACACATGTCCCATGATGGTCAGCTTTATGTCAGCTTGGTGCACCTATAGAGTCCATCATTCCAACACTAACCCAGGTGTCACTGCTAAGGTACTTTATAAATGTGATTTAAGTTTATCATCAGTTGACTCTATGTAAGGAAGACTGATCTAGATCATCTGGGTGGACCAAATAGAATTGTTTAAGGGAGTTAAGAGAACTAAGGCCGCCTTCTTCAAGAAGAAACAATTTTATCTGTGGATTGTAGCTTCCACCTGTACTTGAGATTCACACCCTGGACAGTCTGCCTGTGGCTTCCAGAGTCACCACCTAGCCTACCACTATGATCACATAAGCCAATTCCTAGCAATATGTATCTTTTACTGGTTTTGTTTCTCTAAGTTGAGCCCTGACAGACAGACAGACAGACACACACACACACACACACACACACACACACACACATATATATGACATTCTGTACTGGATTTTATTTTACATATGCAAAGGAAAGTATTGGCAAACATTGAAACTTGTGTTTACTTCCTTATTCTAAATAGCCTAAGAGAGATTTTTAGACCCTGAGGAATCTTAGTGGAGAAGAAGTCTATAAAACAGCTATCTTTATGTACAAGGAGTCTACTATGTGCTTTATGGGAATATGAACAATCAATGTGAGTAGCATTCAGGGGCTGGACTGCAAAAAGAGGCCAGAGCTCTAGCCACTCAATTACAGCCCCATTTCCTGCCATGCCTCAGATCCCTGGGAAAGAGTCCTTCTAAGGACTAAATCAGCACAGCCTCTCAATTATACAGAACCTTCTCTTCACTCTTCCCACCCCCGATTTAGGGAGGAAACAGGGAATGAACATAAAAATACAGAAAAGACTGAATACATGTAACGAGGACTAGGAAGAGAAACAAAGAGTATAAAGTCTGAGACTATGTCTTTATGGGCCTAGAAAAGAGGAGACTCAGCAGGGAATGTGATTACAGTCCATAAATGTCTTCCAGACAACCATATATGTGAAACAGGGACTTACTTACCATAGGAGGAAATGCCTAGGCAAGGCGAAATTGCATCACATTTCAGAATGAACACTTCAGACCAGAAGAAGAACATTTTTGAATGTAAGAAATAAGAGAATATGCATCACTAGCTATGGAAGACATTCATACATAATGGGGAGATGAGTTGTCAGTTCATTTGGCATGCAAGTTGAGTGGAAATGATACCAAGACATTTTGAATGAAGTCATATATTATCACAACAAAGCATGCAAAAAAACTACACAAAACCTCTACAAAAGACTTCATTTTTAACCATTTATTTAAAACGATTGCAAAGTTCATAGGTAATGTGCAAGGAGCTTACTCAAACGTTAGTGGTCAGTCCAGCCCAGAAAGCTAGAGTGATGTCTCACTACCAGCATGGCCCTTGAGGCAACAACAAGAGCAGTGGTCATCCCTGGAGGCTTGTGAGAAATATGGTCTCAGGCCCCATCTCAGACCTACTTGTCAGACTGTGTGTTTCAGCATATCACTTGGTAACATACATGCACATTAAGGTCTGAAAATCACTAAAAGAAAAGAGGAGTGCTTACCTGCCTTTGCAGCCATGAAGACACTCAGGAGCAAAAAAATAATAAACCTCTTAAGATCTTATCATTTAATTACTTTTTTGTCAGAATAATATAGTGATTTGTTAATCAAAAAGTAGCCCCTAATCAATAATATTAACATCAATGTTTATGTTCTTGGGACTTTAATATCTTATATTCTGTTAAGTATTTGTGAAGTCCCAGTGTGTCATTGAATGACTTTGCTGTTTCTTAATAATCTCGTTTTTAATTTTGTACTCTGCCAGGGAACACATATGGTGACAACTGTCAAAAATAGTCATTTGGCTGGGAAAATACCAACTTTTAATAAGTCAGCATCTCTGGAGTTATGACCCTGAATGGTTTCCCTCTGCGTGGCCTAGTAGGAGATTAGCCACAGAGAACTGGGCCATGTGTGTCCAGGAAGACAGAAAGACATTGAGTGATTTGATGCAAAGTCCCTTGGCTTTCCATGTCATTACTTATCTGTTTTGAGAAAATGCCTCATGAGTTCACTTCGGTAGTCTCAGTTTACTTGTTTGTAATACAGAGATAATGATGCTTCCCCTCCTAGAGGAGAAACTAATGGACAAACAAATGCCTATGGAAGAATTTTTTGAATTACTAAGACCACAGAAGGGTCGGGGTTCAAAGACACCTCACAGAAAGATTGGTAATCTATAATTACTTGTCACCTGTCAAACTCTAACACTGGAAGCTGGTGGCTTCACTGCAATATCCTTTGGTCCCAAATTTCTCAGAAATTAAAATGACTTCTTGTTTTCTGTTAAGCCACTTGGCCCCTTGCCAGAAGTCCAAGGCAGAAGGAATAGCAAGTGAATTTCTTACATTGGTGCCTAGCTTTCCCTTTGCCAAAGGCAACAGAAGTCTTCAACCTTTAGGTAATTCTTGAGAACCAGGTATTTGGTTCCATTAAGTATATGTTTCCATTAAGACGGCTACTAATATTATAAATATATCTGAATTCTCTAAGCCAAGTTTGCAAGCTAACATTTCATTTTTTTTATTTCTGCCACAGCAGTGTCTTTAAAATATATATATATGGCCAATATTAAATAATGTGGAGATTCACATTAAAACATATGAACTTTTGATTTGATTCTTCACATGTTTTTGCTTACTCAGTTCTACCCCATGAAATAAAATCAGACAGCCATCTTTTTGTTGGCCAACAGCAATTTTTACAACAAAAATAAGAAATTTATCAGAAAAACAGACTAATATGAAGCTAATCACATGGACCCAGTGAACCAAACACACCTAAAATGGGGTGATTTACATACTTTCCCCCAAATTAAATAAATGCCTTTTGAGTCAAGATAATTGTATGGGGAATTTATTCTTGATTTAATTAATTAAAGTCTATAAGCTATTATCAGAGTTGACAATAACAACTCAGATTCATTCCAGCTGCTAAAATGCTGATGGGAGCACATGGTTTTATGTGACTCTTTAGGCCCACACAGAAAGCCTTATGTGGAATGAATTCTGGATTAGCCACTGGCTCTGTGAATGTGTGCAGGAGCTGATGGAATGTGACTGGGGAAGTGTGATCTATGCCAACTACCATAACATTGATTGTCTTATTACTGCAGCAAGAATCTAAATAAATAGACTTTTCATGCTCTAAGTGAAAGGAAAAATACTCCAGGTGTATCCAAGTCAACACACTATTTAGTAACAGATAGTCCTGGGCTAGGCAATGAGGACACGTGAACCCTATTTTCTAAGACCTAGCAATATAGTTACAAGAGACGGAGATTCAATATTCTGTTGGTCCCATAGCCCAAGCCATTAGCACCTATAATCCATCAAAGGAAGAATTATTGCATCCCCAAATCAAGCACAGTGTGTGACATATGGCAAATGCTTCATAAGTATGTGTTGGTTGAATGAATGACTGAATGAATGGATGGATGGTTGGATGGATGGATGGATGGTTGGATGGATGGATGGATGGATGGATGGATGGATGGATGGATGGTTGGATGGATGGTTGGATGGATGGATGGATGGATGGATGGATGGTTGGATGGATGGATGGATGGATGAATTAATGCCTGTGGACCTATCTGCTAACAAAATAAGGGGAGACAGCTTTTTATTTGATTAATAAAGGCTGAAACCCAAAGGGATTTCTCAATTAAATGGAAGATCCTGTACCTTCTATTCCAAGACTCAAATTAATCTTTGATCACACCCCCACTTCAGGTCATGTGTAAAATTATTCATCCTTTCTCTGTATTTATTAATGTGTGGCATCAGTCATCATCCTTCCTCTGATACTCTTATGAATTTAAACTTATATTCTGTTCTGAAAGAGATAAGGTTCTTAGGGTAGAATCACAGTGAGTCCACTATTCAAAATTTCTGAAGGTCTACAAAGGTGGCAATATTAATTACACTATGTCCCAAGGTCATGGGCTGGAAGTTGCTTCCACTCTTTTTAATTTCATATCCACCTAGATACAGTGAAGAGAAAATCTCAAAAATGCATTTTGACATATGTAAACTGGTTACTCATCCCCTGATCTGCCCACCTCCTTCTGAACAAGGTATGCCACCTTCCTTAATTGGTACCTGGAAAACAGTCCAACGCTGAATAGACAGTTGCACCAGACCCCTTCCCAAACACTGTCTGCACAATAACAATCCTGACACAGCAAGGTGGGAAATACAGTTACACAAGGGCGTTAAGTTCCTCACTCCGGCCGTGACAGCTAAGTTGCAACGCTGACAAGCAAATTTCTCACCCTCCCTCCTAACTGATTGGTCTAACAGTTCATATAAAGCACCAGGACACAGGAAACAACCTGAAGGCTGATAGAGAAAGAGAGGTGGACAAAATAGGTGAAGGGGAGCAGGAGACACAGCCTTCCGGTTGGGGGATGAGGAAGTCACAGCAATAAAAGGAAAAGCACAGGGACTATAGTCAATGGTATTTTAACAGCATTGAATGGGGACACATAACAGCAGCACTACTAGTGAGTGTAACATAACCTAGACATCTGTCCAATCGCTGTGTTGTATAATTGAAACTAATGTAACGCTGTGTGTCAACGAAACTCAAATAAACATAAAAACAACGTAAATGGGAAATTTCAAAGGGGAAAAAAAGCACAACAAGGAGCCACAGATCAGACATTTACATTCCTGAAGCTACACAGTCAACCCCAGTCCCTTCATGGTCTTTTTCTAACCTGGTTTAAGAATCTGCTGTTTGGAATATGGTTTCTCCCTTATCCCATTTTCTTCTCAATGATGTATACTAAATTCACACACACACACACACACACACACACACACACACAATTCAACTTTTAAATATAACATCAACAGAGTATTAAGGTTTCTACTTCTTCATCAACATAAATGTTTGTTAATTACACCAATGCTGGAGCTGGAAACATTCAGGTTGTGTAAGGATTTTACCAGTTTAGTAAAACAGGCCCGAGAAGCTGCCAACACATTAACACCATTAGACTGATTGTTTTCTGTAGATATACAGAATATATGAATAATAATTTTCTCCTCATAACTCTTGCTGACTTGAAGGCATGATCGAAAAGTACATTTCTGATTAATCCAGGACCCTGTCCACATAGGCACATGTGCAGAGTTCTGATAAGGTGAAGAAAGATGTGTTTCCATGTCAACAGTTTAAAGGCTGGGACTATTTTGAGTTGTTAATATAAACTTTGATATTAACTCATTGACTTTGATGGTTTGGCGAAGAATAAATTCCAACACAATTACGATGACTGGCGAAATGTATTAAATCTCTAGAGAAGCTGGAAAAAAATGCATACGCGTGACAGGTTTGTCAATCACCTCTTGTTCTGATTATGTGACATTACCATGTGACTTCTTAACTAGAAAAATGACATTGTAATATTTCCTAGCAGCCCAAAACTACAATTTTGTGTCACTCCTTACGGGTTCCTCCTGTATCTTTATATAATGCCCCCAAATAAATAAATAAATAAAGCCAGAGACTCTATCCAGAGTCATCACACAATCTCATCAGCTTATTAATACTCAGAAAATTGTAACATCATTATCTTTACTCCGGTCAGTAATATCACTGGCAAAAATATCACTGGGGACTTGTGGTAATTCTGGTTCCTGGGTATTATCCCCATCAGCTTTTCTGTTTACTTTCTCCAGGATTCCTCTACTCAGAGACAAAATAATGATGATCATTTTGTGTCCAAACTCTTGTAACCTCAAAAGGAAGAACAGACGCCAAAACAAAAAGAGATGGTCTACCAATGATTATTGTCACTGTCATTCTCCACCATCTGTAAAGCTCCAGGAATGTACATGGAAGAGAAACCAAAACAGAAGGGGCCCAGGTCATGACCTAGTACAGTGTCAGAGTCAAGTCAAGGTGTAAGGGGAATAAGAGGTAGATAGTGACAAGATGGCCTAAGTTACGCTGGAAAAATTTAAATTATACATTCTCCAAATCCTCATCATTCCCAAATTCTAATTTCAATCTTTCTAAAAATAATGAGGAACACAGTACACTGACTAATGTCTGGCATGCACAAATGGTGGCCACAAGAACGTGTCCCCCTCATTTCTGCTGGGGAAGTTCCAGGAGCTGCCCTCTGAGAATTCCACTGACTTCAATGTGAAAGCTGTGCTTCTCATGGGATGAGAAGCTTCTCCTGGGCTGGTCCCAGGGAACAATCAAGTGTAACAGACCAAGGATCCCCAGTTCCTGACTGTCCTGACAGCCTTGACAGACTTTACTCAGAATTGCACAGGGGTCTAACACACTTGCACCCAACCTTCCCTTCTCTTTCTTTTTCAGTCAAGGTCAGAGCTCCATCATGGTGTGACCATTCTCCAGCCTTTCCTGACTCCATCCCCACTTTCTCTGAAAAGCCATTCTCTCAAAAAATTTCTTGCACCTTTAATCCATTTTTGGCATTTGCTCATGTGAGGACCTACACTCACCCATCCCCCAAGGATATTTTGTATTCCCAATGAAGATTTTTTAGGTTAAGGCATTAATATCTGTTGAAAATCTACTATAGTCTAGGTATTTCACAAACAGGTCTGATTTAATTACTGCATCAGCTCTGTTCACTAGTGTCACTCTACATTTAATTGTTAAGAAAGCTACTCTTTAATGGTTGAATATTTGGACTGAACCATCTGCAATAGCCATTTGTAAGTCAAAAAGGGTCAGATGTTGGGAGTCTCTTGTCCATTGTGACCCGTATCATTTGCCAAGATCACACAACTACAGCGTATACAAACTCAAATTTGAGTCATTTCTGTCTAATACCAAAACTCATGTTCTTCCTAGTGTACCACTGTGCTACAGAGTACTTGGTGAACAGAAATATGCAGACATCTCACCCCAGAGTTCATTCAAAACCATATTTGACATAATATATATCAAAGGTATCCTAGAACATCAAATACCCTAGGCGCACTGTGATTATTTACCAGAATTCTCTAGTTCTAGATCTTTCCTCACTGCTGATAATGTGGGGCTTAGAATACAACATTAATAATATATATATGTTATAATAATATATATATGTTTAGATATATATTTGTATGTATGGTATATATGTATACATATGTATGTATATTTGTATATATGGTGTGTGTGTGTATCCATATATATGTAGTATATATGCAAAGAAAAAGACTAAAAACCACTGGAGACAAGAAGTAGGTAATTTTTGTTCATGTTTTTCTTCATTTATAGTTTTTTCTTCCACAATGGGTAGATGGGTGGGCATTACTTATATAGTAAAAAAGTTATGAGAATAAAATATCAAACTGTATTGCCAGTGAATCACTCTCCAAATGCATCCATGATCCCAGTGACTTTAGCAGGAAGTATACTGGTAGGAAGTATACTTCCTTGACAGGAAGTATACTGGTCAACAGGACAGAAAATGCATCCCTGGAAAATCATTTCTGTTTCGTCCCCAAATTGCTCTAGCTACGGATCTTGTTGACTGCACGTCTCTCGGTTTGTTCTAAAGATCTTGTCGTTGGCCTGGCAGTGAGAGTGTACTTCAATGATAGCAAGTCAGGAGAAGGGAGGCCAGCTGGTCACAGGAAACTCTGAAGGAATCCCAACAGCTCACTCATGAGGACAGTACACCTGAGCTCACAAAGATCCCTATATGAATTCCAAACTTGATGCAAAACCTATGGAGACTCCTTGTTACCCATCTCCTTATTAGCCAGAGGCAAATTCTCAAAAAAAAAAATCCAAGCTTCTTTAACAACCATTTGTTAATAAGAGGTTAAAAACATTTCTGTAATGACACCAAGCAACTGAGCCACACAGGGCAAATACTGACCCAAGTAAAACCCAAACCAGTATTTTATCCTATATAATAAACTGTGATATTCAGGAAGCCCAGATTTTGTTTTCTGCTATAAGCATTATCAATAATTTTAGAAAGATATTATAAACCCCTACCCTGACCTTGAAATTTTGTGGAAGGAAAATCTAGATTTAGGATCAATTATTCTGAAGAGGAAGGTGAAGTTATTTCAGCAGTAATAAAATCATTGGTCACTTCCTCCTGTTTCCATGCTGCTCTGTATACTCCTGCAGTATAGCACATTCGATTATAAAACCTTGCGTCTCTATCTGTAACCTGTCACTAGACTGGGTGTTGCTTGTCGGCAGAACCCCTGACTATGCCATTCAGATACCACTCAAGTCGATAACCCAACATAGGGCATCTAATCAAGGCTTGATAACTCTGTATTAAATGGGAAAAGAAATGGTTGAATTTGTAATAGAATATTATAGCTTATAAAGAGCCTTTCCCATAGCTGATCTCATTTAGTCACTGTGGGAAATCATGGAGGTAAGTAGGAAGAGCAAACCACCTCCTGGATTCAGTTATACCTTACAACAAGCAGAGGGTAAGCCCTTTATTGTTTTTTAAGAAAGCATAAGGACATCCCCTTATTTCTCTAATGTTCTAAGAAGGAACACAGTATCAACACGTGAACTGGCTTCTGGTAAGCCTCATATACTTGGTGATAAGCATTCTTAGCTTTTTATATTTGATGTATTCATGAAAGCCATTAATCAAATAGGATGCTGCCTCTTTGTTTTCCACCCCAAGAGAACATCTATTGAGTATGCTATGTGGGCAGTTTATAGAGATTTTATTTTCATGTCACCCTCCTACCAAGCTCTATTATATATGAACCATCACAATCTCATTTTACAGATAAGGAAAAACTGAGGCCACAGAACTGAGGTGGGATATTCCCATGTCACAGAGTTAGTAAGTGCTATCTTTAAGATCTACCACTGACAATCTGGCTCCTAAACCAATAAGTATATGTGATTACCAGTTTGGCCACACTAAAACCTGCCTTTGACTTTGCCTTGCTTCTCATACTGTCTACAGTAAATATATAAAATGGATGGTAAAAATGATTCACACTAAATATATACAAATAAATACCATAATGCTTATACAAATTGCCCCTAAACTTTCCTTCTTACAGAAGATAAAAAAATCATACAGTGAGGTTTAATGATTAACCTAATTATTCAGGAGCTGAATAGATAGACATGGTCTATCTAGAAGCTATCCATTCCTCTCCTTTATTAATTTCTTAAAGACTTTCTCCATAAGGTATATAGCTCCAAAATTGTTCTTAAAGAGTGAGGAATAGCTTACACAGCTAGCGGCATGTTTTCTATTTGGGGAAAAATAGTCATTGTAGAGGTAAATTATTAAAAGCTAAGCCCGGGACCCAGTTGCACATCATTAAGGTAAAGCTAACTACTACAACACGGAAATCCTAGCTTCACAAAAGAAGCGTTATGTCTCACTCCAAAATATCAACCACTCGAAAAGCAATCACAGGGCAGAGTAAAAGCCTTGCTTCACACAACCATCCCGCAACCCAAAGATGGTTGTGTCATCTTCAACACATGGCTTCCAAAGCTACCCGTGGCCTGGGAATCCAGCCAGACAAGGAAGGGAATACAGTCACACCAGTCCCCTACCTGCTTTGTCTCTTAACTGACTGACATCATTGACTCATATTCTACTGACAAGATTTGGCGGAACCAGCCCCAACTTACTAAGAGAGCAGGGACACACCTTTGGCCGTGCTGTCGCTTTCTGACCATTGCTCTACCTTGTGCAAGGGGACAAAATATCTCCGATCTATGCCTAGCCTTCTCTACTAACACCATACAACCCAGGTCTGTGGCCTTTTTTTTTTTTTTTTTTTTTGGCCTTCCTTTCTCTTGAAATTGTGGCTATTGAACTAGATGATCTCCAGACACTCCCAGGTCATGAAAAGTTCTAGGAGTCAGTTTTCAGGGCATGAACTTTCTCTAGGTGACTTTCTCTAAGGCTATTTTAAGCATTCAATATGTATTATCATTCCCCCACGTATTCTCTGGATAATGACCATCGCTCCATTGGCACTGAATCCGAAAATCGACGAGTCTTAACTGCTCACGACACTCAGTGCCCAGAGAGAGTTCCCTGTAGAGGGCTCCATCCTAAGACAGATATGCCTATCAACTGCATGCCACACGGTGAGTGCAAGAAAAAGGAGTGGCCGTTAGCTCACACACCAGTAAGGAGATTGGCTATCACTCTTTAAAAACAAGCCCCATCTGGTGCTTTGTATACAGCTGACTGAATCTTCCTAACAACCTGGCTAAGTCTCTGGGGGCAAAAAGGGGTCTGTAAGGATCAGAGCTGACCCTTCAACTCAGGACTCCTGCCCCTCCGTGTTGTTTCCCAACAAAACAAGACCCTTCTAACTGCACTGGGCATCAAGTAAGCTCCTTTCCCGTTTTCCCTCCTCCGACCTGGCGAGCTTTTCCCTCATTTCTGTTTCCTGGATGCTTTGCAGCTGCCTCTCCAGTACATGGTTAATTTCCCATCATTTTCTGGGAGCAGATGTTCCCGAGGAGCCGAGCTGCTTTGCCATCCCTGGCCCTGTCTCCTGCAGATTGCTGGATTGAACACAGTAGCCGCTGGCCATCCTTTTGATCTGCAAAGAAAAGATCTCCCCACTGGGATACTCCTCATGATGATGTAATTAGTCTCCTAGACATACCTAACAAATTTATTTCTAATCACAAGGGATGAGGGGAGAGGAGAAAGAACCATTCATCTTGGATGGTGCGCAATTGCTGCGGGTAATATGCACCACGTCCCCCCTCCCCCGCCCCCTTTCGTGCTCTGTCTTTGGTGATTGTTCAAAGATTCAGGGGCAATAGGCTGCTCTTCAAAAGCAGTGGGGAACTTCACATTCATAAAGAGGTCTCAGGCACTATTAAATTGCTTTTTCAAACCTGGCAAAGACATTAGAGCTGAAAATCCTTTCAGCTCCCAACTGTCCCTGGCATTAAGAACAGGTGAGGCTCTTAATAACTTTTCTGAGACTGTGTTTGGTTCAAAGACACAACATAGAACATTCTGTCCAAACAAATCCAGCTGTTCGACATTTTCAGTTCTGTGGGTAGAGCAGTAGCATAGTATTTTCTGCCCAGCATTGGGTCTTGAGGTATTGTTGGGGAGAGTGTCTTATTAAACAACTCCTGTGCCACATGTGGAAAAATTATCTTCCATTTGTCATCTTAATCATAAGTCAAAGGTATAATCTGAGGTCGACCATTTACTATTAATGCAAAGGCTATTAAATGGCTTAAGCCAACAAAAGAATGAAGATCAGGGATGAGGCTGTGACGATTTGTCCCAGAGAGGGGAACTGGGAAGTCAAAGAGGGGCAAAGTCAATTTAAGAGAGTTTACTGTTTACCCAGTCAGCCCTTCATTTGAAACCTAGAAAGCATGCGAACACCACCTACTTTTGGAGGTATGCTCAAAACAAACATTTCACCAGAACAGAAGCAAAACTTTATAGGTCGTTCTTCTCTTAGATGAAGAGAATAAGAAAGAACATAGCCGGTATCCATTTTCCACTACATTCTGCATATAACATTTGGCTTATTATCGGAAATTAGAACTCACTGGCTGCCAAGAAGTGAAGAGGTTGGAGAGGAGATTTTTTTTTGTAATCAAATGGGGAAGAAACACTGGAAGACATTTGAAGTTGCTGTTTCCACAACAGCTGTAGTCTAGGTTTTGTTCTTGACATTTTGAGTTGGTGTTCTTGGAGGTAATTTTTTAAATTCCCCAAGATGAAAGTCATAACCAGTTACAAGGACAGTGGAGCACCCATGGGACAACAGCAGCAGGAAGAAAGAACTGATAAAACTAAATGCTAAAGTTCCCAGATCTGTTATGTTCCTCCCCCATCCTAGGGACATTAAATCCGGTTGCAATAACTAATTTATGTGTCTGTTTCTCTTCCTAAATGATCACCATGAGGTCTAAGATTAGGAATAACCAGGCCTGCTACTGTCTTTAAAAAAAAAAAAAAAAAAAAAAAAAAAAAAATCCCATTTATCACATCACATTTCTCCTCACAATTTTTTTTTAAAGACTTTATTTATTTATTTGACAGAGAGAGATCACAAGTAGGCAGAGCAGCAGGCAGAGAGAGAGGAGGAAGCAGGCTCCCCACTGAGCAGAGAGCCCAATGTGGGGCTCTATCCCAGGACCCTGAGATCATGACCCAAGCCAAAGGCAGAGACTTAACACACCCAGCCACCCAGGTGCCCCTCTCCTCACAATTTTTAAATCTCTAAAAAGCTTTTCTTGGTCCTTCATTTGACAATGGAGCTATTGATAAAATTAAAGTAAGACAGCATATGTAAAATGACTCGGTGGTATATAAAATGACACATGATGTGAGCTCAATATATAAAATATACAGATATAATAGATGGAGAGAAACTTTCTTAATTTTTTCTCTTTGTCACCTTGTGCATTTCTGCACACCTTTAAGTAAGCCAGGCCAGTGGTCAGACTAATGTCTCATGACCCCAGTGAAATTCCAAAATGGAGGCTGTCTTCAAAACAGTGAAACAGTTCAAGAGGGGATACTGGGCACTTCTTTGGTTGATGGCCCCCAATTTGTCTTCTCCCTTCTTCCTATTGCTTTTCTTCTCTAACTTAAGGAATCTCTCAACTCACATGTGTTTTTGATCCTCCAAGGATCTCCTTGACTCCTGTGGAGTAGTTTATCATAGCACATAAATACTACGGTATTACTGTATTTATGGCACCCATTTTTAGTATGATATAATTACTTCTAAATATTTCGAACTGGGGTGGTGGAATGTATGTTAATTTGATTAGTAAAAGTTATCCATGTGTGAGGAGATCCTGGGAATCAGCTATCTGATCAAAAGCCACCATTCTCCTGCCAGTCAGGGGACTGAGAGCACACTGGAGCCATTCATGAGAAGATCATCATGTCAGAAATCCAGGACTGGGATTCAGAGGTCCATGTGTTCAGTTTTGTTTAAATCATCATCCCGCTTCCAGAATAACCAGTTTGGCCACTGAGATACCAGGGCCAGGAGTGCTCAGTTTCCTTCCTAACATTCAAAGAATAAAATGAATGAAAATGTATGAGACTGTCACTCTGGAGTTTTCTCTAGAGAACAGACATGGGGGGGTTGGATTGTCCTAAAATGGTCTAGGAAGCTGGCACACGTCCAACTTTGTGGACCTACGTGGATCAAGGAAAGATAGAAGTGGTAACCAAGGAATGGAAACAAATTAAAGTTGAGTCAACGTCTACCTTCCGGGCATTTCTCTGGATGGCATTTATAATCAAATGCAAGGTTTTGTTTTTTCCTTTCCTGAGCAATCACTGATTTAAAAGTAAGTCATCTGTGCAAATATAGTAGGTTTTAACTGCACAAAATTACATGATTTATCAAGCAGTATCTGAGTAATCTCATCAGTGGCAGACCCCCAACAACCCCCTATTTCCTTTCAAAATTTAAACCTGGGGCTCTGAAGTATTTGGGTTTATGCTGAAGCATAATGCTCATACACCCAGGCAGAACGCTCCACGTGAAGCTCATGAGTGCGTTATGGGCGACCGAAACGCCAGCATATGAAAGCAAAGTTCAGGCAATCATCCAAGTATTTTAGTTTTGTGTAGATAAGTCGAGGTTAGGCTTTCAATAGCATTTTTACATGAAGGTAAGTCCCATCTTATTTTCTCTACCATCTGCCCTTATAGGAGATGCCTTCTGTGGAAGCACATAGAAAGTCCCCTGAGTATTCGATGGCTTTGAAGCAATTCCTGGTATCTCCATGTCAAATTCAACAGCACACTTTCTACAATAAAGTAACTCTGCAACGAATTCCTTATTAAGTAAATCCCATTTGAACTGATGCCTGGTAGCTGAGACACAGGCTATCAATCTAACATTTATTACAGAAAATAAATACAGTTTTCATCCTAAATACTGAGCCTAGGTGCCTGCTGTGACAACGTACCTGTAACTTTCCACTGTGAGGGTAAGCAAGGATCAGATCATGCTCAAGAAAAATGAAATAAAAATTGCAAAGCATTTTCCAAAGGCTGTGTATGTTAAGGCATGGTGGTGGTGAGCTTATGAGTGGTCAAAGCTTGACGTGACATCCTGGAGCCACCCAGAGAGACATAGAGGACCCAAGTGTGCATTTCTATGTGGTATCTACATTTCCTAAAAAATTACTCCTAACTTAATAAATGATTTCATTATGTTCAATTTATACTCTTCACAAAATACCAAGTGGTCTCAAGTATTAACTGAGAAATACCATCTTTTCGGGAATGGTTGTCATGACCCATGTGTTGAAGAAGAAAGCTCGTACCACCCTAGTTCAGAACCTCCTTAATCCTTCATTCACCACCTGACCTACCTGTGGAATAGTCTTTTTGCTTCTAGGCTTTCTCTGTAGTCTAACCTGTTTGAGACTACTACCTGAGGATATCACCTCTTTTATTTCCCTGTCATTTGTTTTGTGGGTTGTTAGAAATTAAGGTCCAGATACTATGGTAGCTGGTAGATAGTCCCACAAACCAAGTGTCCATGAAGGAACTGGGCTACTCAAAGACAGGGATGGTACAGATAAGGAGAGGAATAGCTGAGAGCCAAACACAAAGAGGTTCCTAAAAGGACTCTTCACTATAAAGAACAAACTTGTGATTACCATCAGAGGGTGTGTAGGAGAGATGAGTGAAATAGGTAATTGGGGTTACTTGTGATGAACACTGGCAACATACGGGGTGTTTGAGTCACTATACTGCACACTTCCAACTTAAGTTACACTGTGTGTTAACTGGAAATTCAATACTGCTAAAAATTGGTGTTGTGGTATTTATGTAAAGTGGAGTATTATTCAGTCATAAGAAGAATGAAATATTGCCATTTGCAATGATGTGGATGGAACTAGAGAGTATTATGCTAAGCAAAATAGCTCTGTCAGAGAAAGGCAAACACCGTAAGATTTCAGTCATATGTGGAATATAAGAAGACAAGCAAAGGGGAAAAAAGGAAAGAGAGAACCAAACCAAGCAACAGGCTCCTAACTGTAGAGAACACACCGCTGGTTACTAGAGGGGAGGTGCTTGGGAGGCTGGAGGAAAGAAATTATGGGGACTAAGGAGGCCATTTGTTGTGTTGAGCACTGGGTGATGTATTTGAATCTTGAATCACCATATTGTACACCTGAAACTAATATTACCCTGTATGTTAACTAACTGGAATTTGAAAAAAAGCCTTAAAAAAAAAAAAAAAAAAACAGTTCCCTAATACATACAGAAACCCAGAGGCAGAGATCCAAAGCAAGAAAGTTGAGGATCAGGAAGGATGTTCTTAGAGCAATTACAGAAGAAGAGGTAAAAGGAATGAATACTCAAGACAGCTATTAAGTATTACACGTGCCTGGCTTTTAGGTATTCTACATGATGTTGAATTTGGTAAAGTCAATTCCATGCAACATACTAGCTGCTAAGCAATTTTGTTTCCTGAAAATCAACCCATGATGCCTACTTCTCTGACCCACCATCTAAGAAAATCCTACCACTCCACCACTATTTCTCGTAAGGATTCTTCTTCATGAAGCTCCTTCCCCTTGCTCAGGTGTTTCATGTGCATGGGGTTAAAGAAACAATGAGTTTTCCAGGTTAAAGGGCCCAGCCAAATGAACATAAAAAGCCCACACCCAAACATACCCTGCTAGAATTTCCAAACATGCAGACAAAATAATATATTACCAGGTCCACCAACCCTCCCATATCCTACATGATCTTTTTGTTTTTGTTTTTGTTTTGTGTTTGGTTTTGTTTTTAACTTCAAATCCTCTTCCCTGACCCTCATTCAGAGATGATTCTCTGGCTTCACTTCACCAAGAAAACAGAATCAGTCAGAAGATAATTTTCCCATTCTCCACCAACCACACCTCCTTACTATCAGCATCTACGCCCAGAACTTCTTTCAAATTTTACTGAACCCATCTCTCCATGCTCTTAACTTTAATCAATCTCTCCATGTATTCTTGAGCACAATCAAGGGCACTGTTCAAGAAACTGTGACTTTTTCTTTCATGATTACAATTTCCTCTTCTATTTGATCACTCCCATCAGCATAAAAATAAACTCTTGTCCCCTCCAACTTAAAAAAAAAAAAAAAAAAAAAAACCTCTCTTGACCCTGCTTTACCCACAATCTATGACCATCTCACCATTTCTTTACTCTCTTTTTCAGCACACCTACTTGGAAACACTGTTTGTACACCTTGCCTCCAATTCCCCTTGTTCCATTATTTTCTTTTTTCCCATCCATTCGTAATCATACACCACTCTGACTTCACTCTTGCCATCACAACATCTGCACCAAAATTACTATCAAGGACAGCAGTCTTGCCAAGTGGCTAAATCCAAAAGTCTCATCTCAAGCATCACTGGATATGACGTATCTATAACATTTGCCCCAGAGCATTCATAGATCTTCCTTCACAGATTTTGTTCAGTTGGCTTCAGGACAATACACGTCCTTACTTCTCTTTCTGTTTCAATAGTTATTCCCTCCCAACCCCTTACTCTCCCCCTTGTCTCCTGAACCTTTTAGTACTGGAGTATACTAGGGCTCAGTCTTTTCCCCTCTTTTCTTTCCTATATATGTGTGTTCCCATATACGGGAAATTCAACCATCTCATCATTTTAGATACCATCTCTCCAGGGTAATTTCAAAAAGTCTCTCTTCTGTCCAAAACCCTGTGGTGACCTACAATTGTATACAGGACATCTCTGTAAGTGAATTCATTTTCTCCCCCGCCCCCAAACAATTCCACCCGATTTTTTTCCCGTTCTCACACTGAATGGCAACTCCCAAGTGTCAATTTCATAAGTCAAAAATCTTGGGAGTCATTCCTTACTTGCCTCTTTCTTTCATGTTCTACATCTAACCATCTGAAAATCTTACTAGCATTACTACGAAAATCTAACAGGAACTCAACAAATCCTCTGATGTGGATTTTTTCATCTTCCTGCTCTGTGGCCTCCCTGCTTCTTGACCTATTACAATTGATTCTTGACACAACAGCTTTTTAAAATGTAAACTCAGATTTTGCCATTCTTCTGCTGGCAACTCGGCAAAGCTCATTTCTCTTTGCTTGAATGCCAAAATTGTTACAATGGCCCATAAAGCCCTATGTGGGACCTATCCCACTTATCCCTCAATATTCTCCTCTGCCCTACTTCTTTCCAAACTTACAATGTTTTTATATAAAAATATGCATACTACACAGAGAAAGAGAAAAAATTATGCACAGCCAACAAGTGAAAAAAGTTCCTTGTAGGAAAAGAAATGGGACATAAAATAAGAAAATAAAAGCCTGATATCTGGACATTGGTGGGGCTTCCAATATACAGAAATTTATTAGTTAGCACAAATATAAAGGGTGGTGGTAAATAGATTTAAATTTTTGCAAAGTTTTTATATTTTACATGACCTGGCCCAAGATTAACCCTAAGTAGACTGTGGTCAGTTACATAAGTAGATTGTAACAACTTAGTTATATATGTCATAATCACTACTAAAAGTTCATATATATCATATATATATATGATATATATATATATATATATATATATATCAACAGATTTTTTAAGTTGAATACAAAATATTTTAAATGAAGTCCAAGAGGATAGACAAAAGAACATAAAACAGTGAAGACAAAGAGAAAATACTTCAAGTAATAGACCAAAATCCTATTATAGCAATAATCACAGTAAATGTTACTAGTCTAAACACCACAGTGAGAGGCAGAAGTTATCAGCATGGATTAAAAAGACTTGAATCTAAAAATCTGTGGAAAATAAGCAGCATATTTACCAAAAAAAGAAAGCAAAGGGAAAATTTTAAAATATTTCAAAACAAATAAAAATGTAAATACAATATATCACAATCTGTAGAATACTACAACAGCTGTTCTGAGAAAGAAGTTTACAATGATAAAAGCATATACTGAGAAATTGAATCTTAGGTAAACACCCTAACTCTACATCGCAAAGAACTGGAAAAAGAAGAACAAACAAAACCCAAAGTTAGCAGAAGGAAAAAAATCAATGAAACAAAGAGCCGGTCATTCAAAACGATAAAACTGACAAACCTTTAGCTAAATTAAGAAAAAAGAGATCAGACTCAAATACATAAAATCAGAAATCAAAGAGCCAACACTTTAACTGATTGTACAAAGATAAGATCATTGGAGATTACTATAAACGATTATATGCCAACATAGTAGACAACTTAGAAGGGATAACTTCATAGAAACATACAGCCTACCAAGACTAAATCAGGAAGACAGAGAAAATCTGCACAGAGCAATAAATAATACAGAGATTGGTCAATCAATAATCAAAACCTCCCGGGAGAGAAAATACCAGAAATACACAGGTAAACCAGAAAATTCAACAAAACATTCAAAGATTGACATCCAGGGCACCTGGGTGGCTCAGTCAGTTAATTGTCAGCTCAGGTCATGATCTCAGGGTCCTGGGATCGAGGCCCACATTGGGCTCCCTGCTCAGCAGAGGCTGCTTCTCCCTCTGATTGTACTCCCCGCCTGTGTTCTCTTTCATTCTGTCTCCAAAAAAAAAGAATTTTTAAAACAGAATTGACATCATTCTTCTGAAACTGTTCCCAAAAAACTGTAATTTAAAAAGACTTAATTATAGGAGAGGAGTCAAGATGGCGGAGAAGTAGCAGGCTGAGACTACTTCAGCTAGCAGGAGATCAGCTAGAAAGCTTATCTAAAGATTGAAAACACCTCCAAATCCAACGGGAGATAGAAGAGAAGAAGAACAGCAATTCTAGAAACAGAAAATCAACCACTTTCTGAAAGGTAGGACTGGCAGAGAAATGAATCCAAAGCTACAAGAAGATAGACCGTGGAGGGAGGGGCCAGCTCCCGGCAAGCAGCACAGCAATGGAGAACAAAATCAGGACTTCTAAAAGTCTGTTCCACTGAGGGACATCGCTCCAGAGGCTAAACTGGGGTGAAGCCTAGGCGGGGTCAGCCCACACCCCGTCACCTAATAGTAAAATTTACAAGCCTTAGTGACAAAGAGAAAATCCTGAAAACAGCCCGGGAAAAGAAGTCTGTAACATACAATGGTAAAAATATTAGATTGGCAGCAGATTTATCCACAGAGACCTGGCAGGCCAGAAAGAGCTGCCATGATATATTCAGAGCACTAAATGAGAAAAACATGCAGCCAAGAATACTATATCCAGCTAGGCTATCATTGAAAATAGAAGGAGAGATTAAAAGCTTCCAGGACAAACAAAAACTGAAAGAATTTGCAAACACCAAACCAGCTCTACAGGAAATATTGAAAGGTGTCCTCTAAGCAAAGAGAGAGCCTAAAAGTAGTAGATCAGAAAGGAACAGAGACAATATACAGTAACAGTCACCTTACAGGCAATACAGTGGCACTAAATTCATATCTCTCCATAGTTATCCTGAATGTGAATGGGCTAAATGCCCCAATCAAAAGACACGGGGTATCAGAATGGATAAAAAAACAAAACCCATCTATATGTTGCCTACAAGAAACTCATTTTAAACCTGAAGACACCTCCAGATTTAAAGTGAGGGGGTGGAATACAATTTACCATGCTAATGGACATCAGAAGAAAGCAGGGGTAGCAATCCTTATATCAGATCAATTAGACTTTAAGCCAAAGACTATAATAAGAGATGAGGAAGGAAACTATATCATACTCAAATGGTCTGTCCAACAAGAAGATCTAACAATTTTAAATATCTATGCCCCCAACATGGGAGCAGTCAACTATAAAAAACCAATTAATAACAAAATCAAAGAAACACATCAACAATAATACAATAATAGTAGGGGACTTTAACACTCCCCTCACTGAAATGGACAGATCATCCAAGCAAAAGACCAACAAGGAAATAAAGGCCTTAAATGACACACTGGACCAGATGGACATCACAGATATATATTCAGAACATTTCATCCCAAAGCAACAGAATACACATTCTTCTCTAGTGCACATGGAACATTCTCCAGAATAGATCACATCCTCGGTCCTAAATCAGGCCTCAACCAGTATCAAAAGATTGGGATCATTCCCTGCATATTTTCAGACCACAATGCTCTGAAGCTAAAACTCAATCACAAGAGGAAATTTGGAAAGCACCCAAATACATGGAGACTAAACAGCATCCTACTAAAGAATGAATGGGTCAACCAGGAAATTAAAGAAGAATTGAAAAAATTCATGGAAACAAATGATAATAAAAACACAATGGTTCAAAATCTGTGGGACACAACAAAGGCAGTCCTGAGAGGAAAATATATAGCGGTACAAGCCTTTCTCAAGAAACAAGAAAGGTGTTAGGTACACAGCCTTACCCTACACCTAAAGAAGCTGGAGAAAGAACAAGAAAGAAACCCTAAACCCAGCAGGAGAAGAGAAATCATAAAGTTCAGAGCAGAAATCAATGAAATAGAAACTAAAAAAGCAATAGAACAAATCAACGAAACTAGGAGCTGGTTCTTTGAAAGAATTAATAAGATTGATAAACCCCTGGCCAGACTTATCAAAAAGAAAAGAGAAAGGACCCAAATAAATAAAATCATGAATGAAAGAGGAGAGATCACAACTAACACCAAAGAAATACAGACAATTATAAGAACATACTATGAGCAACTCTACACCAACAAATTTGACAATCTGGAAGAAATGGATGCATTCCTAGAGACATATAAACTACCACAACTGATCCAGGAAGAAGTAGAAAACCTGAACAAACCCATAACCAGTAAGGAGATTGAAACAGTCATCAAAAATCTCCAAACAAACAAAAGCCTAGGGCCAGATGGCTTCCCGGGGGAATTCTACCAAACATTTAAAGAAGAATTAATTCCTATTCTCCTGAAACTGTTCCAAAAAATAGAAATGGGAGGAAAACTTCCAAACTCATTTTATGAGGCGAGCATCACCTTGGTCCCAAAACCAGAAAAGGATCCCATCAAAAAAGAGAACTACAGACCAATATCCTTGATGAACACAAATGCAAAAATTCTCACCAAAATACTAGCCAATAAGATTCAACAGTATATGAAAAGGATTACTCACCACAACCAAGTGGGATTTGTTCCAGTGCTGCAAGGTTGGTTCAACATATGCAAATCAATCAATGTGATACAACACATTAATAAAAGAACACGAACCATATGATACTCTCAATAGATGCTGAAAAAGCATTTGACAAAGTACAGCATCCCTTCCTGATCAAAACTCTTCAAAGTGTAGGGATAGAGGGCACATACCTCAATATCATCAAAGCCAAACCCACTGCAAATATCATTCTCAATGGAGAAAAACTGAAAGCTTTTCCGCCAAGGTCAGGAACATGGCAGGGATGTCCATTGTCACCACTGCTATTCAACATAGTACTAGAGGTCCTAGCCTCAGCAATCAGACAACAAAAGAAAATTAAAGGCATCCAAATCAGCAAAGAAGTCAAACTCTCACTCTTTGCAGATGATATGATACTCTATGTGGAAAAGCCAAAAGATTCCACTCCAAAACTGCTAGAACTTGTACAGGAATTCAGTAAAGTGTCAGGATATAAAATCAATGCACAGAAATCAGTTGCATTTCTCTACACCAACAATAAGACAGAAGAAAAAGAAATTAAGGAGTCAATCCCATTTACAGTTGTACCCCAAACCATAAGATACCTAGGAATAAACCTAACCAAAGAGGCTAAGAATCTATACTCAGAAAACTATAAAGTACTCATGAAAGAAACTGAGGAAGAGACAAAGAAATGGAAAAATGTTCCATGCTCCTGGATTGGAAGAATAAATACTGTGAAAATGTCCATGCTACCTAAAGCAATCTACACATTTAATGCAATTACTATCAAAATATCATCCTTTTTTTTTTTCAAAGAAATGGAATAAATAATCCTAAAATTTATATGGAAGCAGAAAAGACCTCGAATAGCCAAAGGAATATTGAAAAAGGGAAGCCAAAGTTGGGGGCATCACAATTCCGGACTTCAAGTTCCATTACAAAGCTGTCATCATCAAGACAGCATAGTACTGGCACAAAAACAGACACATAGATCAATGGAACAGAATAGAGAGCCCAGATATAGACCCTCAACTCTATGGTCAACTAATCTTCGACAAAGCAGGAAAGAATGTCCAATGGAAAAAAGACAGCCTGTTCAATAAATGGTGTGTTGGGAAAATTGGACAGCCACATGCAGAGAAATGAAATTGGACCATTTCCTTACACCACACATGAAAATAGACTGAAAATGGATGAAGTACCTCAATGTGAGAAAGGAATCCATCAAAATCCTTGAGGAGAACACAGGCAGCAACCTCTTCGACCTCAGCCGCAGCAACATCTTCCTAGGAACATCGCCAAAGGCAAGGGAAGTAAGGGGAAAAATGAACTATTGGGATTTTATCAAGATCAAAAGCTTTTGCACAGCAAAGCTGTTAAAAAGTTAACAAAACCAAAAGACAACTGACAGAATGGGAGAAGATATTTGCAAACGACATATCAGATAAAGGGCTAGTGTCCAAAATCTATAAAGAACTTAGCAAACTCAACACCCAAAGAACAAATAATCCAATCAAGAAATGGGCAGAAGACATGAACAGACATTTCTGCAAAGAAGACATCCAGATGGCCAACAGACACATGAAAAAGTGCTCTTCCATATCACTTGGCATCAGGGAAATACAAATCAAAACCACAGTGAGACATCACCTCACACCAGTCAGAATGGCTAAAATTAACAAGTCAGGAAATGACTACACTGTTGGTGGGAATGCAAGCTGGCACAACCACTCTGGAAAACAGCATGGAGGTTCCTCAAAATGTTGAAAATAGAACTACCCTATGATCCAGCAATTGCACTCCTGGGTATTTACCCTAAAGATACAAACGTAGTGATCCGAAGGGGCACGTGCACCCGAATGTTTATAGCAGCAATGTCCTCAATAGCCAAACTATGGAAAGAACCTAGATGTCCATCAACAGATGAGTCGATAAAGAAGATGTGGTGTATATACACAATGGAATACTATGAAGCCATCAAAAGAAATGAAATCTTGCCATTTGTGATGACGTGGATGGAACTAGAGGGTATCATGCTTAGCGAAATAATTCAATCAGAGAGACAACTATCATATGATCTCCCTGATATGAGGAAGTGAGATGCAACATGATGGGTTAAGGAGGTAGGAGAAGAATAAATGAAACAAAATGGGATTGGGAGGGAGACAAACCATAAATGACTCTTAATCTCACAAAACAAACTGAGGGTTGCTGGGGGGAGGGCTTTGGGAGAGGTGGGTGGGGTTATGGACATTGGGGAGGGTATGTGCTATGGTGAGCTGTGAAGTGTGTAAACCTGGTGATTCACAGACCTGTACCCCTGGGATAAAAATATATTATAAGTTTATAAAAAATAAAAAATATATATATTAAAAAATATTCAAGCCTGTTAAAAAAAAAGGACTTAATTATATGCTATCTGTAAGAGACAATCTGTATATTTAAAATACAGATAGTTTGAAAATACATTGATAGAAAGACATGTGTAACACAAATAGCTTAGGAACTGTAGAGTGATTACTAAAATGCATGCTTCAAGAGTAAAGAGGGACATCTCATAATGATAGAAAGGACAATTCATCAAGAAGAAATAAAAATTATAAATGTATATGCACCTAATAAAGAAACTTTAAAATATATGAAGGAGAAATGGACAGAACTAAAGGGAGAAATAAGCAATTATACAATCATTTAAAGTTAGTGATTGGTAGAGCATGTAGACAAAAATAATCAGTAAAGACCTGAACAGTCAGAACAACACTATTAACCACCTTGACCTAATTGGCAGTTAAAGGATGTCATATCTAACAATAGCAGAATAAATATTTCACAGCACATTCTTACAGTCAATGTCATCTACTTTGTGCACTACTAAAGCATATGTATTGCCATCAAACAAGCCTCAATATATTTAAAAGAATTGAAATGATATGGGGCATCATCTCCGGCCACAGAAAATTAAATTAAAAATCATCAGTGAGGTACCTAGGAGAACTCCAAGTATCTGTAATTTAAACAGTTATCCTGGATGAAGACAGAAATCACAAGAAAAGTTTTAAATATTTTGATCTGAATGACAATGTGTGTTTTGTTTTGTTTTGTTTTGTTTTTCAAATGAGCAAACTGAGGTTCAGAGGTGTGGAGTAAATTAAGTCACACAACTAACATCACAAGTGGATCCCTTAGGACTTTTCAGGGCAATTCCCTATGGTCACACTAACAATCATAAGGTGCTTTTTATTACTTTTTTTTTTTTTTTTTAGAGATTCATATCACCGTATTTAAATAGCTCTCCTGCATACTTTTCTGACCAATTTTCTTTAAAAAAGAAAAATGTTCTATATCCTTTTGGGCTGTTGACTTTTTTTTTATAAACATATATTTTTATCCCCAGGGGTACAGGTCTGTGAATCACCAGGTTTACACACTTCACAGCACTCACCGAAGCACATACCCTCCCCAATGTCCATAATCCCACCCCCTTCTCCCAAACCCCCTCCCCCAAGTAACCCTCAATTTGTTTTGTGAGATTAAGAGTCTCTTATGGTTTGTCTCCCTCCCAATCCCATCTTGTTTCATTTATTCTTCTCCTACCCACTTAAGCCCCCATGTTGCATCACCACTTCCTCATATCAGGGAGATCATATGATAGTTGTCTTTCTCCGCTTGACTTATTTCACTAAGCAGGATACGCTCTAGTTCCATCCATGTTGTCGCAAATGGCAAGATTTCATTTCTTTTGATGGCTGCATAGTATTCCATTGTGTATATATATATACCACATCTTCTTGATCCACTCATCTGTTGATGGACATCTAGGTTCTTTCCATACTTTTTTTGACATTCTTTGATTCCTGGTAAAATTTAATGGGCATAGGAGAACAAAGTGGAGAATGAGTAAACTTGAGATCTATTTAAAGATTTTTAAAAATCAATTATTTTTAACTGGAATTCATACTAAATCCTGGGAAGCACCTGGAAAACTGGAAACACAGGACCCTAGAGCCTATGCACGCATTTAAGTACAGGACGTGGGCTCACGTAAGGTAGCTGGCTTTATTTTCCTAAGAATTCTTCTTTCCCTGGTTGTCAGGTGCTCCTATGATCCCAGCTATTGCTTCAGAAGTGAGGTTAGTGACCCTGAGCTGCCGGAGGGACAGAGGCACCTATGGCCTTCCGGGTATGACCTTTCAGCCCCCATGCAAACATTTCCTGGCCAACATGATGCTTACCAGCTTGCCTTTGCCTGGAAACTGTGTGCTCTCTTTCCAGGCAAACCCCTCACTCTATTCCTGCAGAGTGTTCTAGGAGAGGCAACATTTGAACTAATAGTAATTTGTACTGGATTATAAATTTATATATGTATTTTCTGAAAGCTGAATGTAATGGAAAGATCATGGAGATGTCAGCAGGTCATGAATAAGCCTGCAAGGTATAGCTTCAGAAGGAAAAAGTAAATAAATAAATAAATATATAGACATAGACACATGCGCAAACAAGCACGCGCACACACACGTGTGTGTATAAAATATATATTAAAATATATATTATGCATTAAAATATTTATTTAAAATATATTAAAATGTATGTATTAAAATACATTAAACTATGTGTTAAATATATATTAAAAATTTAAATAGCTATTTATTTAGCTATTTAGACTCTATACCTGTTATAATTTAGTTATTTATTTAGCTACAATTAGACTCTATACCTGGTATACTTTATACCAGGTATAGAGTCTAATTGAATCAAATTATATATATAATTTAAAGAATTATATATAACAGGTATAGAGGAGGATATAACAGGTATAGAGTCTAATTGAATCAAACTAAAAATAGCAGAAATAGTATACATAGACATGTACTGTTCTATGAAACTAATGCCTCAGCTATATATTTTAAATCTTAGTGATTCATTTTAATCCCATTGATGTAACATTTACTAGTTACTATAAGAAGCAGTTTAAAATTCTCAAATATCTAATAAAACATATTGTTTTAATTATTTTATTTAAATTCATTTTAATTAACATATACTATATTATTGGTTTCAGAGGTAGAACTTAGTGATTCATTGGTTGCATACAACACACTGTTCTTTCTTTTCCTTATAAGAAATGACCATTTACTTTATTGATATTCCAAATTAAATTATCAAAATTTTTCCCAACTAGAACAATATACAAAACTATTACAAGTTCTAATATCTGCCTAACAAAACATTAACTAGAACTTAACCCAATGAGACACGTACTAGGGGAGTTATTAGAGGTAAGGTTTGGATTGATGGGATTCAGGCATTTGGTATCATTGATTTTCCTAAAGATAGATGCACCTATAGTCTACATTGGATTTTCTATTTCCTAAAGAGTTGAACATCAGAAAATTTTCCTTATCAAAAATTATCATTTCAACTCCCTTTAATAGTGAGTTGAAATGGTATACCATTTAATTCAGTTAATTTTTTTAACTTTCCATGTAACTCCAAGGAAAAGCCAAAATCCTTCCTATAACCTACAAAACCCAGCATAAAATGGACTCCTGTTACTTTACTAACCCCCTCTCCTAACACTTCTCCCTGATCCACAGCACTCTAAGCATGCCTGCCTCTCTGTTGTCCCTTCCACACAAGAACATTTTCAACCTATATCTCTATTCTGATTGTCCCATATCCAGGTCCTCTATTCCAGCAAACATCCTCCTATACCAAAACCAGACAAGAATACAAGAAAATCACAAACTAAAATCTCTAATAAACATAAATGCAAAAATCCTCATCAAAGCATTAGCAAAAAGAATTCAGCAATACATTGAAGATACATAAAATATATTTTTACAGAAAAATCTAGAAAATACATCCAGGATTATGTAGGATGTGTTACAGAGATGCTAGGATGGCTGCAGATCTGTAAATCAATGTGATACATCCTAACAAAATTAAAAATAGAAATCATATGATCACCTCATAGAAGCAGAAAAACCATTTGACAAAATTCAACACCCTTTCATGATCAAAAGTCTCAACAAAGAGTATAGAGAAAACATACCTCAACATAATAAAGGTCAAGTAAGAGAAGCCCATAGCTAACACCAGATTCAACCATGAAAAGATGAAAGCTTTTACTCTGAGACCAGGAACACCACAGGGATACTTAGTATTACTATTTTTATTCAACATAGTACTGGAAGTCCTAGCTGGAGCAATTAGGCAAGAAAAAATAAAAGGCACCAAGTCATAAAGGAGGAAGTCAACCTGTCATTACGGATGGATCACATATTACCTATAGAAAATATATACAAAAATCTGCTAGAACAAATGAATTCAGTAAATTTTCAGATTAAAAAATTATTCTTCAAAGATCACTGGAATTGCTATCAGCTAATAAGGAAGCATCAGAGAAAAATTAAGAAAAAATAACTGCTTTAATTACATCAAAAAGACCAAATGCAAAGGAATAAATTTCATCAAGGCAGTAAAAGACCTATACCCTGAAAATTATGACACTGATGAATGAAAATGAAGACAATTTCATTGTAGGGGTGCCTGGGTGGCTCAGTGGGTTAAGCCTCTGCCTTTGGCTCAGGTCATGATCTCAGGGTCCTGGGATCGAGCAGTGCATTGGGCTCTCTGCTCAGTGGGGAGCCTGCTTCCCCCTCTCTCTCTGCCTACCTCTCTGCCTACTTGTGATCTCTGTCTGTCAAATAAATAAATAAAATCTTTTTTAAAATTTTTTTTTTAATTTTAAAAAATTTTAAAAATAAATAAATAAATGAAATGTAAATACATACTGCAATTGGAACAATCGATACTGATAAAAATGTCATTAATATCCAAAACAATCTATAGATTCAATGCAATTCCTACCAGAGTTCCAATGGAATTTTTCACATCAATAAAATAAACATTTGCATGGGACAAAAGACCCCAAATAGCCAAAGTCATCCTGAGATGGAAGAACAGAGTTAGAGGTCTTATACTTACTGATTTCAAACTATATTACAGAAGTTATAGTGATCTAAATAGTACGGTATTGGCATAAACACTGTGATACAGATCAGTCCAACAGAGTTAAGAGCCAGAAATGCGCCCCTGCGTATGTGGCTAATTAACTTACAACAAAGGAGCCAAGAAGGTGTCAAAGTACCCTCTGGTGGATGAATGGATAAAAAAATGTGACCTATATAGGCAACAGACTATTATTCAGCCATAACAAAAAGGATATCCTGCCAACTATGACAACATGGATGGACCTTGTTGCCATTATGCTAAGTAAAGTCAGTCAGATAAAGACAAATGAGTGGGGGAAGGGCTGTATCCTTACCGAATGGTGTTGGTTGGCAAAACTGGACAGCCATATGCGATGCAACTGGACCATTATTTTCAACAGTACATGAAGGTCACCTTGAAATAGATTAAAGACTTAAGTGTGAGACCGGAATCCATGCAACTCATAGAAGAAGACAGGGGTAAGCTCTATGACAGCAGTATTGTCAATGATATTTTGGATGGGATAGCAAAAGCAAAAGAAACTAGAGTAAAACAAACAAAATATGTGGGACTATATCAAGCTAAAAAATTCTGTGCAGCCAAGGGGGAAAAAAAAAACAAACAAAAAATTAAAAAGCAACCTGCAAAACCAAAGAAAGCATTTGTAAATTATCTAGATTAACTAGTTAGTAGGTAGTCAACAGCCAATATATAAACAACACATACAGCTCTGAAGGGAAAAAATCCTCATAAAAAAAGGGGTAAAGGAACCCAGTAGATGTTTTTCCAAAGACATACAGGGAGCCAACAAGTATATGAAAAGGTGCTCAAAATTAGGGAAAATGCACACCACAACCACAATGATGCATCACCTCACATCTGAGAGAATGGCTACTATCAAACAAAGACCAAAAATAGGAAGTGTTGGGGGCGCCTGGTTGGCTCAGTGGGTTAAGCCTCTGCCTTCCACTCAGGTCAGGATCTCAGAGTCCTAAGATCGAGTCCCATGTCAGGCTCTCTGCTCAGCAGGGAGCCTGCTTCCTCCTCTCTCTCTCTCTCTGCCTGCCTCTCTGCCTACTTATAATCTCTCTCTGTCAAGTAAACAAATAAAATTGTTAAAAAAAAATAGGAAGTGTTGGCAAGGATGCTCAGAAAAAGAAATACTTGTGCCCTATTAGAAGGAATGTAAATTTAAAAAAAGAACAAGAGGAAGAAGGAATGTAAATTACTGTACCCACTATGGAAAATAGTGTGGAAGTTCCTCAAAAAATCAGAAATAGAACTACCACGTGCTCTAGTAACTCTACCTGTATTGATTCAAAAGAAATGAAATTTCTATCTCAAAAAAAAAAAATATATATATATATACATATATATGTATATATATATCCCCATTTTAACACACATATACTCAACAATAGTTAAGACACAAAAACAACCAAAGTCTCCACTGATGCATGAATGAATACAGAAAATTAGGCCTATATAGACAACAGATTATTAATTAAATAAGAAAGAAGGAAGTCCTGCCAATTGTGGTGACATGGACAGACCTTACTGGCACTATGCTAAGTCCATCAGAGAGAGAGACAAGTATCATGTGACATCCCTTATCTGTGACATCTGTAACAAAATAAAACAAAGAAACCCTTATAGATACAAACAATAGGTTGGTGGTCAACAAAGGCAGGGAAGGGGGTCAAGAATGAGCACACTGGGTAAAGGTGGTCAAAAACTTCAGCAGAGAAAAATCAGTAGATTAATGGGCATCAGGGGAGGGGAGGTGACACTGAAGGAAAGGCCTGGAAGAAATCAGGGGATATGCCATGTGGATATTTAAAGAGAGGAGCGTCATGCCTACGAGTGTAAAGCCTTGGGCTAAAACGTTTTGATAGTCAAGGATGAGGGAGATCTGGGGCGCCTGGCTGGCTGAGTTGGTTAAGTGTCTGACTCTTGATTTTGGCTTAGGTCATGATCTCAGGGTCATGATCGAGCCCTGTGTCAGGCGTGTGGAGCCTGCTTAAGATTCTCTCTCTCTCTCTCTCTCTCCCTCCCTCTGCCCCCTTCACCCCTCTCTTTCTCTCTCTCCTGCCACCCCCTTAAAAAAAAAAAAAAAAAAAAAAAAAGATGGCGATCATTATGGCTAACATACTGTGAGTCACTTGGGGAGCAGAAGTTGATGAGGTCAGACAGTAGCTGGCGTGCATAACATGCAGTGTTTTGAAGGCCCCGGTAAGGCTGAAGTTTCTGTGATGATACAAAGACTTTTGAGGATTGTGAACCAAAGAAAGACAAGATCACTTTTATATGTTGTGTATGACCTGACTTTTTCTAACAAATGTCTATTTTTGTACTCTTGCCCAAAGTGAACAAGTATAAAGTAAAAAGTGAAGAGGCAAAGACAAGGGAAATTCGTGGTGAGGCAAGGGTCAATATATTCAGCCACTCAAATCTTTACGCCACTGATAACATTTAACAACTTGGTTTGGTTCTACAGCTCTGCAATGTGCTAATTAATTATATTAGAGCCTGATGGACATTTGGAGGGTTTCCAATTTTCACTGAACAAATATTTTGAACAAAATCTCTTGTTTTAAGGAATTGTGAAACCAGTGAATAGAAACAATTAACAGGAAGTAAGTAAATCATGTCTTAAATCGTGCATGTTACGAAGAAAAATGGAACTGTTTAAGGATTTAGAGGTATATCAAGTGATGGAAAGGTAAAATTTCATTAAGGATCATCAGAAAATAGATGATCAAGGGTAATTTCTTTTCAAGATATTATTTATCATTCAACAGAGAAAGAGAGGCAGGCAGAGGGAGAGGGAGAAGCAGGAGCCTTCATAAGCAAGGAGCCCGATTTCTGGTCAATGCTTAACACACTAAGCCCCCCAGATGTCCCAAGGATTTTTTTTTAAAGATTTTATTTATTTATTCGAGAAAGAGAGCATGAGTGAGAATGAGTAGGGAAGGGCAGAGAGAGGACAAACAGACTCTCTAATGAGCAGGGAGCCCAGACTCAGTCCTGAGCTGAAAGCAGACGCTTAACTGACTGAGCCACCGGGCATCCCTTTTAAAGTGACATCAAAACAAAACAAAACAAAACAGGGGCCCCTGGGTGGCTCAGTGGGTTAAGCCTCTGCCTTCGGCCCAGGTCATGATCCCAGGGTCCTGGGATCGAGCCCCACAACGGGCTCTCTCTTTGACAGGGAGCCTGCTTCTCCCTCTCTCTCTCTGCCTGCCTCTCTGCCTACTTGTGACCTCTCTGTCTCTCTCTGTCAAATAAACAAATAAAATCTTTAAAAAAAAAAAAAAAAAACGAATTTTAAATAAATAAATAAATAAATAACAAAGTGACATCAAAGCAGAGCCTGAAGGGAATGATAAACAAGACCTACAGATATTCATGGTAAGGACATTCCATACAGCAGGAAGATAAAACATCACCATTGCTTTGGGCGCCTATTTCTTCCCATTTTTGGTCATGCAAAGTTGTTTTTTTTTTAACTACTTTTGACCAGTTTATTAGCTATTTTAAAGTTTTAATATGGCTTTAACTTGCCTTCCTTTTTATCTGCAAGCAAAGAACAGAGCCAAAATTTGGAAAATATTTTGGGAGATTTTTTTCTTTAGTGGAAAAGTAATAAAGTCACTGAACAAATGTACATGCACACAATGAAACAGAAAAAGTATATGAAAAAAAAAATAAAGGAAAAAAATATAAAGTTCTCATATACCTTCCCCACCCTTCTAAACACACAGTTTCTCCTACTATTACTTCTTGCAGTCCATATTTCTATATCTATGTTCTATATTAGAGGTCACCCTTTGTGTTGTACAATTCTATGAGTTTTGACAAACACTTAAGGTTGTGTATCCAATAAGATGATACAAAATTATTTCACCACCTTTAATAAAAGGGGGGGGCAACAATGGGATATGAACAACCTCCCTAGGTATGTTCTGTTAAACTCTTTAAAACTCATACAAACCATATGTATTTGAAGTTCTAAGTAATATTTCTGTGCATTTTGTACTGCGGAAAGGCTGAAAATAGTGCTTATTGATCACTTACTGTATGCCAAAGATTCATCTAAACTCATGCAGTCCAATATGGCGGCCATTAGCCACATGTGACTGCTGAAATTTAATTTTAACTAATTTCAATTAAATTATACACCTAGTCCCTAAATGAGATTAGCCATATTTTAAGTTCCATACATTCATGTAGCTAGTGGCTATGTTATAGAGGAATTCCATCATCATATTCCTTTAGTAACCATTTTAATCCTCTCAAAAATGGTAAAGCAAAGTTATTAGTGATGAGGGAGCACGAGGCTGGCTGAAGACAAAGCAAAAGCTGGCGCCTTGCACCCCCTCTCCATCCGCTCCCCCTCTGTCATATGTGTAGCATCCCTCAGGCAGCCCTGACTGCCATGAACAATAAGCAAATAGTTAACTTGCAGAGCTCAAAATCCTGCTAGACAGGAGTCTCCCTTGGCTTACAAATGTCCTAAATCTCACTAACAAAGACGATTGATAGCAGG
>NC_081568.1:142639429-142728535 GCF_022355385.1 Mustela nigripes
TGGAGCATCCCTCAGGCAGCCCTGACTGCCATGAACAATAAGCAAATAGTTAACTTGCAGAGCTCAAAATCCTGCTAGACAGGAGTCTCCCTTGGCTTACAAATGTCCTAAATCTCACTAACAAAGACGATTGATAGCAGGATTGTGACATCCCACCAAAAAGTCTCCCAACTATCTTAATGTTAATGGCTGGTTTAGACCAACATTGATCAAGCCACAAGGGCAAGGCCTCCAGTATCCTGGCACCTTGTAGGTTCTCTTTAGCATATGAAAACTCCATTGAAATCTCCCTTCCCCTCACCTTCCCCCAACCGCAGGGTACATAACCTGCCATCCCTCACAACCCCAGGCAGCAGCTCTTCCTGCCCATGGGTCCTGTCCCCGTGCTTTAATAAACCACCATTTTGCACCAAAGATGTCTCAAGAATTCTTTCTTGGTCTTCGGCTCTGGACCTCAGCCCACCGAACTTCACCTAGGTTCTAGAACTTCATCAATTAGTATTATCTTTTTTTTTTTTTTTTTTTTTTTTTTTGAGAGAGAGTGTGCACACAGGTTGGAGGGATGGAGAGAGAGGAACGGAAACAAACTCCACCATATGCATGAAACCCAATGACGGGCTTGATCTCAGGACCCTGAATCACAACCTGAGTTGAAACCAAGAGTCAGACACTCAACCAAGGGCACTCACCTTGGTGCCAGTTTTATCCTTACTTTACAGATAAGAAAAATGAGATAGAGATGAAGTAATTTACCCAATATTCACTTTATACACTCGGAAGAGTTAAGTCAATCTACCTATCACTTTCCAGAAATCAACTCAGTCAATCCCCAAAAACTGTTACTTACTAAATTTTACCTGTGTGGGGGAGTTTTACCACTATGGACCACAGTAGTTAGAGCATCCTAGACATGATTTAGGATCACCTAATACTGCTTTAAGCTATTTCAACTCCGGAATAAATGTCTGCCTTAAAGAATGTCAACTGACAGTATAAAGTTGTCATAATTAAAGTAAGAGGTGAATATGCTTCAGTGGGTTTACTGTGGCATTCCATGGAGGTGATATTGTGAGCATTTTATAGGATGTGCTTTCTTTTATCTATATACCTGTGCTTTCGAGTTCTCAACTGTAAATGTCTCCTTTGGATTTTCTGGGGTCCTGGCAGATTTATAGCCAGAAACAGATGTTCTTTGCTCAAAATGACTAAAGGAGTTAGGTGGTAAAGAATAGAATTTAGGGGCACCTGGGTGGCTCAGTGGGTTAAGCCTCTACCTTCGGCTCAGGTCATGATCCCAGGGTCCTGCGATCGAGCCCCACATCAGGCTCTCTGCTCAACAGGGAACCTGCTTCCTCCTCTCTCTCTGCCTGCCTCTCTGCCTACTTGTGATTTCAGTCTGTCAAATAAATAAATAAAATCTTAAAAAAAAAAAGAGTTTAATTCTCTCTTTGTAAAAGATATTAGATCCCTTGTTATTACATATATGGATGAGCCCGTGTTCTTTGTGGTCTCAATTAATGATTTTCCTTGCTGAGAATCCTTGTCAGTTTTTAATGGTTGACTAGTCAAACTATGCCTACTTCAGAGTTCTCCCTTGATAACAGTTAGCCTCTAACCAATTACTTACAATGTCAAACTCACCCTGTCAAGATTGAGTTTACATGCTTTCGTTTCCTAAGTACTAATTACTCTCATCCTATGGAGAAAAGTAGTTTAATTAATAAAATTAAATCCGGAAAAAAAAAAAACTGGTAATTCCTGGCATTTTCAACATATCACCATAGAGTGATAACTTCTTTTTTTCTGGATGGTATTCAATGAGAAATTCTTATTCCTTTTTTCAGTTGTAGAAAGCCTATTCTTTCCAGAGTATACTGCTAGGAAGTTAAACCCAATTGAGTGCTGGAATTATTGAATGACAAAAGCTGGGAATAACCAAATCAATAACAAGAATCACTACAAGAAACTGCCCAAATTGAAAACCCTAGGGTTCCTCTAATTCATATATAATTTACCTTCTCAGGAAACAAATGTTCATCTCTAAGTATAAAGCCTCGTACTTGCTTCTTGGAGAAGAATGGGTGCAAAAACGAATATATTCCAGGCTCTGCCTTCAAGAAGCCAGCAATCTAACACTAGAAATGAATAATCCAACTGTGTTGTTAGGTAAGGGGGAAATCACTTTCACTCAGTGGTGGAGAGATTCATTACAAAGTTTACATTGAATTTACTCATGGAAGGATGGGTCTGATTTTAACAGGTAATGGTATTTTTGGTAGGGTAAAAAGCCAGCAAAAAAGAAAAAAAAAAAAAAAAATGGACTCCAGCAAGCAATTGGCTATGGCTATCATGGGGGTGGAAAGGAACAGTGGGAAATTAAGCTGAAAATTGATTACAGCTGGATGCTGGCCGGTCTTGCATGCATGGAGCAGATACTCGAGGTTGTCTGATGTCTCCCGCATGACTCAGTGATACAAATGCTATCCTCAGACACAAGGCTATTTCTCAGTATCCTATGAGAATTGTGGTAGCCTTATTCCCCCTTAGTTAGGAGTTCGTTTGTAAGAAACGCATGGTCATTTAGATGAGAAGTTTGTCTGATGTGAGCTTTCTGGTAAATGCTAACTTCCTCTTAAACATGAGAAACACATGCTTCCTCTTCCTCCAATGTTGGGTCTGCAACCTTCTATAGGTGTCTTCTCATCAACCTAAACACAGAGCCAACAAGAGGGAAAATATGGACCCAAAAGAACTGCCAAGGGGCAAAAGCTGGGGTCTTTGAAAAGCTATGCATTTCTTCAGTAATCCCCTGTATTCTCACACCACACAGAATTAGGGTTTTGGGGGGTTTTGTTTTTGTTTTTGTTTTTTGCATCTGAAAGCATCCTAACTGAGACCCTTGGGCTATGGAATTTGGACTTACTCATAAAAGGATGGTGAGAAACCAGAAGTAAACAGTCAGTACAGAAGATGTGTAAGATTAATCTGAACATGGTATACGCGATGAATTTAGTCAGGAGACAAGTGAATCATAGGTCAGAAGTTAGATCCAAATTGTCCAAGGAAAAGGTAATACAGTTCTGCATCAGGGTGGGGGCTGAAAGAACGCTTTGATGAGATAGCAGACGGTGGTGAAATCCAAGGGGGCCAGCCAAGCATGTCTGCAGGAAGAAAAGAAAAATTGCCAATGAAGAGGAAATGGTGGTTAAACTGGAAATCAACTGTTCCTACCCACGGGTCACCAAAATTGACATCAGCAGCCACAGTTTTATACAGATGCCTGTAGGAGAATCCCACACAGTGGAGCCCTCAGTGGCACTGAGCTGCCTTCCTGCTTGACAACGGATCTGCACATCTCCTTCCTGCCGCCTATCTCCTTCCTGCCTCACCTCCTTTGTACTCACACTGTGCTTCCTATGCTTGAACCCTCTGGTCAAGCAGGAGTATAAGTCTTTATTTTGGGCTCTGGTTGCAGGGGAATCCAAAGTCAAGACACTGTCCTAAAAGGAAGGCTAGACCAGATAATACTTACTTAGCTTCTACATTTCAAAGTCTGTGGTTCTGAGCACAAAATAATGTGCTCTCCATAAGCAACTGCCCCACCGAGAAGATAAGGTAACTATTATTAGAAGAGTTATTATTCTTATCAAGAATATTTTTCAATAATTAATCAATAATACGATTAGAACTTAAATCTTATTATGGACCAACACGGGGCCTTCCAATTTCCCTTGCTTCACTGATATTTTGTTGGGGTTAGTGCTTTTTGATTAACCTCTATTACTGGTCTTATGCTTAAAAATCTTTTCCATCCTGATACAATTATTCCAATGGTTTGTCTTCAAATGTATCCTAGAAGAATTCTGGCACATTATGAAAAGATTCCTCAAAAAGAATCTCGGGGGAGCCTGGGTGGCTCAATGGGTTAAAGCCTCTGCCTTCAACTCAGGTCATGGTCCCAGGGTCCTGGGATTGAGCCCCGAATCGGGCTCTCTGCTCAGCAGGGAGCCTGCTTCCCCCTCTCTCTCTGCCTGCCTCTCTGCCTACTTGTGATTTCAGTCTGTCAAATAAATAAATAAAATCTTTAAAAAAAAAAAAAAAAGAATCCCGAATGGCTAATAAGAATAACATAGGGGTGTCTGGGAAGCTCAGTCAGTTTAACATCTGATCTGGGCTCAGGGTCCTGGGATCCAGTCCCATGTCAGGCTAAGCAGGGATTCTGCTGGCCCCTCTCTCTCTCTCTCTCTCTCTGACCCTCCCCCAGCTTGTTCTCTCTCAAATAAATTAATTAAAAAAAACTCTAAAAAAATAATGTAAACAAAGCCAAAAGGAAACAGGAAGCAATATTCAGAGTCCAGCTTACCAGGTATGGATGTAGTTAAGGTTTGCCAAACAGATTAGCAGAGTACAGTCTCATCTATATGCCTTATCAGTGCCACCAATCAGTTTCACCCATTTGGGTAAGTAAGGCAGAGAACCACTAGGCACACAATGGTAACTGAAGTGAACCCAAAACTCAACTACTGCTGGGAAAAGAGAGCCCAGCCACAATAAGGAATTGGGAACTGCACACACCCAACTCCTCGTAGATGACAGAAGTGACGAGAGAAGTAACTCCAGGATGACGAATACTCAAAATATCATAATCCCCCAAAAAACGAATCTCTGAGGGAAATAATGAAGCGTGGATTTCATTCTTCAATGGTGGCAAATATGTCAGATGTTTTGACCTTGAACCTCAGAGATGTTCCATCAAATCTGATCATGAAACTATGGGACTGAAATGGATTTTGAAAAATTTCACCTATTTCAGGAGCATGGGGACTTCCCAGAGTGCCTGTGAAAGGTACGGCATGCACTAGTTGAATAATAGTTCATGTTATTCTCTCTAACACGTGGCGAACAGCTTTCCAGAGAGTAGAGAGAAACAGCAGCTCATTTATGAAGACTTAATAATTTACTCAGCACCCACATATCCGGTCACGGTGCCATGAGGGGACACTGGCTGAGCTGGAAAAGGGCATTAAGTAGCATGACCATACTTTTAGATACACAACAATGACTATTAAGCAGATGTCCCTTTTTGTCTGTTAGAATTTATTCCTCTAAAGTAGAAGATCCTCTCCCCTTTCTTATCACTCTTTGGTTAAGGATCTGGTCAATTTGTTCATAGTCATCTCCTTCTATTACTGAAGTACTACATCATGGGTACTGTTGTTACTTCTCCTTGACATATTTGCATAATTTTTCTTTTCAATGGAAGAAAAATACCAACTATAAGACCGCAGTCTTAGTAAGTAGTAAAAAGAAGGAATTGGCTGAGAGAAAAGGTCCAGCTACCACATTCCCCAAAATTTATACCAAGCCGGGAGAGGGGGAGGGGGAGCAGGGGGTGCCTGGGTGGTTCCGTTGGTGAAGCGTTTGTCTTTGGCTCAGGCCCTGATCTCAGCATCTTGGAATCCAGCCCTGCTCCAGACTCCCTGACTCAGCCGGGAGTCTGCTTCTCCCTCTTTCCCTGACCATCCCTCTCACTTTTTTTCTAATAAATAAAATGTTTAAAAAAAAAAAAAAATTCTTGGGGCACCTGGGTGGCTCAGTCATTAAGTGTCTGCCTTCAGCATGGGTCATGATCTCAGAGTCCTGGGATCAAGCCCCACATCGGCGGGCTCCCTGCTCAGTGGGAAGCCTGCTTCTCCCTCTCCCACTCCCCATGCTCCTGATCCCTCTCTCGCTGTGTCTCTGTCGAGAAAAATAAATAAAAACTTCTAAAAAAATTTCTTACACAAAAAAGTCATTCTTCTTTCCTAACCTCACACTCGGTGCCACTCACCTTCCTTCCTTCCTTCTTTGAACGCAGAGACCTAACTGACTATATTTGCCAAAGAATGGCCACAAAAAGATTCATAAAAGGAGGAAGGACAATTTCCCCCTGCCCTATGGGGGTCTTCACATGAGGAAGGAGCAGAGAAATGAAGTGATTAATCCACTGGTGTGCAATTTCCCCTTTGATTAATGGAAGCTTCTACTAAGAGCTTCTTTCTTCCCCGCTCTACTTCTCCTGCACGCAACAAGGGATCAGGAAGTCAAGCGACAGGAAGCCAACCTGATGGGAGGTCAGTATCTGGGCAAGGGGTCTAAGATGAGCCGGGGGGGCACCAACAGACCATGAAGGAGGAGTTGGGGGTGATCATCAGCCAGTAGTCTGTTGAGCCTGAGGCTCCCTATGGACTCGTTCAGTCATGGCACATTCAACACTTACAGACCAAGGAACGGGGACACAAAAATGGAAAGATGTAATACTTCCCAGCTTCTCAAAGCTCAGTGGGGGTAGCTCATCATTAACCTCAGGCCACAGCTAGAGGGGAGAATGGCTGGGCCCCCGGAAATGATGGGGAGAAGCATTAACTAGTATCCACAGGGCACGGGGGGACGGGGGAGAAAAAGCCGCTAAAAGCTCTTCCTTTTTCACTGTACCTGCAGTTTAAGTGAAATGGCTTTTGATATTCCTTTCCATTCTGTTACCCTATTTTACTTACAACTTCCAAGGCACATTAAGGAAATACTGGGGGGGGTGCAAGGTGGGTATTTGAGGTTCAGTACAATACCCCTTTTAGTATTCCTTGCAATTTCCATCCCTCCCGTTGCTTTTTTATTTTTTTTAAGTCAAACGTGTTTTACTTTCTCAAGGAAAATGTATTTTTCTCTTTTTTATCCCACTGCCTCCAATTCATTTCACAAAACGCCAACGTTCCTTCATTATGCTGCACACCGGCTCCCAAGAAATGTCATCGGAATTGCAAAGTTATTCAGTGTCTTGTGACTGCTCTGCAGTATTTACCCAAGTATCCTTGCAGATCTATTCATGAATAAATTTTGCATGCTCTATAAAGCTAACTGCATTCTCAGATATTGCCATTCATAATTTTATGAGATACTAATTGTAAGGAGTTGATGTTTTCCCTGTCACATATATGTCCTTGTTGATGCTAGAGTATTTTACGTCAGAAAACAGCTAAACGGGAATAAAATCCAGCGCGTAAACCGAGGGCTTGCCAGCAGGGAATGACATGCTTAATTACTGCTGGCTGTGGTCCTTTAGACTGAAGAAATAACCTTTGAGTAATTGCTAACAAACACACACACGTTCATTCTTTCCAACACGTATCATTTCTCCAACACGATGAAGTTAACAATCTTCCCCGGGTCTATCAACTCTATGATCCTTTGATTTCCAGTCTAACGCTGGTAGCCAGTTCAGGTTTTCTGGCAAGTTCAGTGCTAATGCCTTCTGATCCGTAGTCTTGACTCATGGAAATGACCAGGAGCAGTTGTACAGAGCCGTGAGCGTGCCTAACTGGCGAGCCGCCCAGATGCCTCCTGCCATCTGTTGGAAACAGAGGCCGGTGGAAACAGAAGGTAGACTCAAAAATGCCCTTTTTTCTCACGTCTTTGAATAAAATGCATTTATCATGTTTTAATAATTAGCCCTGTAAACAGGCTTTACATCAGGGCCTCAGATACTAAAATAAACATTACTTGCTTTATTTCTGTTCGTTTGTTTGTTTGTTTTCTTCCTGTTGTAGGAAGGCTTTCGTCCATCTTCTGGTCTCCCGGCTCCCTAGAAGATGCTACAGTCTGATAAAAGAATAAATCACACAGACCAAAAGGCAAGATGAGAGAACGTTTTCTGTAGAAGCAAGAGGCCAATGAAAAGAGAAGGAGTAAGAAGATGGGCAGGTCATGAACAGGCCGGGAGCTATTTTTGTAGCTCTTGGGAAAGTCACTGTGGGAGTGTATCAGGATATTCATCTCTTCAATATCATATGTATGCACTTAATAAGTTAATAGGCTTTTTCTCAGCCCTCATTATATTTTATGCCCTATAGGAAATATTAATTTATTAGACTTCATCCCCATATATATATATATGGGGGTGAAGTATATATATATATATATATATATTTTTTTTTTTTAATAGAAATCATCATAATCCTAATCCTAGACCAGTTGTTCTCCAGGTAGTGTACATGAGAATCAGCAGCAACTGTCGGTCCCACCTCGAAGTTTCCGATTCAATATGTTGGGGGGGGGGCTGTAGGCGGGACACGAATTTCTGAGAAATTCCCAAATCAGGCTGATGTTTCTATTCTAGACTGCAAAGCATTATTAGGAAGACAGTAGGTCTTAGTGACATTTTTCTAGTCATCTCTTCTCAGGCAAGGGAAACAAAAGCAAAACTAAACTTATGGAGACTACATCAAGATAAAAAGCTTTTGCAAAAGGAAGGAAACCATCCACCACACAAAAAGGCAACATCCTGAGTGGGAGAAGATTTCATAAATGTTGTGTCCTTAAGGGGTTAATATTCAACATGTACCAAGAATTTATACAACCTGACACCCAAAAAATGCACACTCCAATCAAAAGATGGGCACAGGCCCTGAACAGACAATTTTACAAAGACATCCAGATGGCCAACAGACACATGAAAAGATGCTCAACATCATTAATCATCAGGGGAATGCAAATCAAAACCACAATGAGATACTGCCTTCTACCTGGGAGAGTGACTGGAATCAAAAAGATAAGAAAAATCGGTGTTGGTGAAGATGTGGAGAAAAAGGACCCCTCGTGCACTGTTGGTGGGAATGCAAACCAGTGTAGCAACTATGGAAAACAGTATAGAGTTTCCTCAGAAAGTTCCAAATAAAACTACCATATGATCCAGGAATTCTACTACTGACCATTTACCCAAAGAAAATGAAAATAGTAATTCAAAAACATATGCACCCCCTACGTTTAGTGGAGCATTATTTGTAAGAAAGAGCTAATATATGGAAGCACCCCAAGAGTCCACAGATAGATGAATGGATAAATAAAATGTGGGGAGGGGCAGTGTGTATACATACATATATATATTTACACACACAAATATATGCATCTTATATTTTATGTGTGTGTGTGTGTGTGTATGCCACAAAAAAAGGATGCGATCTTGCCATGTGTGACAACCTAGATGGACCTAGAGGGTTATTATGCTAAGTAAAGTAAGTCAAACAAAGAAAGACAAATGCCATCTCATTTCACTTATGCGTGGAAACTAAAAAACAAGACAAATGAATAAACAAAAAGCAGAAACAGACCTATAAGACAACAAACTGATGGTTGCCAGAGTGGACAGAGTAGGGGACAGGCCAAATGGGTGAAGGAGAGTGGGAGGTACAGGCTCCCAGTTACAGAAGGAAGAAATCATGGGGATAAAAGCGTGGTAAGGGGACAGATGGTGACCACACTCGTGGTGAGCACAACATAACACACAGACTTGTCAAATCACTATGTTGTTTGTATACCCAAAACTAATATAACTGTGTGTCAGTGATGCTTTAATTAAAAATAAGTCAGTAAGCAAAAATTTCAGAGAAGGGACGATCAGAAAGTTTTAGATCTGAAAAGGACATTAGTGTTAGAAGACTTTAAAACTCACTCCCTTCTATTAACAAGTTCTAAAAGGAAAGCCTTGGGATCATCTCACTAGTCACTTACTGGGCTAGTCGGAAACATGGTAAGGTGAAAAGCTTGGCTGTTTTTTCCATGACCTTTAGAACCCAAAACATGTCTGCAGTATTTGTAGGCTAGTTGTGCTATCTGGGAGATGTTCCTCCCTGTGTAGAGAAATTTAGGACAATGCACAGAGGGAGGGCCAAATAAAAGAGCCTATCCCTTCACCTCTGTGAAGTCCTGTCTCTTCGGACAGGAAAGAACAAACATCCCACATGCCCCTTCACCTGGAGAGAGGAAGCTGCAGACAGAGGATTTGGGGAAGGGAGGTGTTAACGGACAACGGGCTAGATCCAAGAGTTTTCTGAATGTATCTCTTAACCTGGAATGCCTTTTCACAGGCAAGTGGTTCAAGGGCAAAGCCTGGCCTTGTCATTTGCAAAGGGTCTGGTGCTCCGACTGTCCCACAGAGCTGACATTGTTATTCCAATAGCAATCCATCCCAGTATGAGCAGCAGATGTGGATGCTAAATGAGGGGGTCGGGAACTCCCATTGCCCTCTAATAAAAGAGCTTGCGGTATCTTTATGAAAACTATCCCCTAAGTGACACTACATGAAGATGCTGCTGTTCTTAATGATGAAAGGCTAGCTGCCTGTACACCCCGAAGGTATGTTATGTGGGTCTGTAAAAGCTTGTCAAGCACCTCTAGCCTTGCAAAATAAGAAATCCCCTCTTGTTACCAACACAAGGATTCATTTACACGGGAAGAATTCCTTAGCAGTCAAGGCTCATTTTTCCACTAATCAACCACTCCTTCAATTTGGGTTCTGCACGAACCACACGTCTCTCATGCAACTTTGAACAGCGAAGGCTGAGTATGTGCAAGCATCAAATTCCGCCTCGCCACGCACCTCGCAGGCGGCCCTAGCCAGCCCAATGAGGGGTAGCGGGCAAAGATGGCAGCAGAGGCTACCACAGTTCAACCATTTTCTAAGCTGATCCCATTTGAAAACATTTAAATGTCTGAGAGGTAATCCGCGCCGGAGGCCGTCTGCTATTTCTGGGAGGTTCGGAGAGGCACAGGCTCCCGGAGGGCACATTCTGGCCACACTAATGGCTCTCCCAGGCAGGGTATTGTGCTCTATGCCAGGGCCCGCGGAGACCTCTTGCCCCACCTCACCCCCCCCCCCAGAGGCTCCCGGCTCATCACACAGCCTTCTGGGGTCCTGGCCATTTGCCTATGCAGAGAAGGGCAGTGGAGCGGAGGCAGGCACCTTAGGTCAGCCCAAGGCATGGATTTAATGAAAGGGCTGCTGGAAGGCACATCAAACGGCAGCGTGAGTCCGCAAATCTGCTCAGCAAGGTAACTTGGAGGGCATCTGTCACAATCCTTTCCCCTGATGGTGAGCATTTGATGCTCCCAGAGAGAACGCTTTGCAGCATTTTGAAATATTTACAGTGTCCCCCACGTATCGCCCACAAACAACTTTGAAACACTCCTGCAGGACCTGTCTCCCCCTCCTCTGTTGGGGCTCCACATGGTATGCATCCAGGCCCACCCAGCACCCTATGCAACTATCAAGAATGCCTTAGCCTTAGGCAGCCATGGTTGGGCAGACAAACCAGTTGGTTCCTTCTTCGTATCCAAACTGGAAGTGAAGTTCCTGAGGCATCTTGCAAACTTTCCCCTGCCTGCTTTTTAGCATCACTCTAGAGTCAGAACCGCCCAGGAAACAGAAGATGTAAACATGCAACTTACATGTATGTTGCAATTTCCACAAGTCAAGAGTGTCACATTTCATGGATACAGTGTAAGCTATCGGGTACTTTCAAGGAGATGTTACATTAATGATTCCCCCTCTGCCCCCCTCCCTAATTGTTTCTTTACGCCTCCTGTAAAGGGAAAGGTATTATTAAACGATGTTTTACGCCACTGAGTAAAGTATATTTTATGGTTCGGCAGATCTCCACTTCGCCACCAAGGGAAGGAAGCAAAGAGGACGCAAAAACATTTAGAGCCAACTCTCACATCGCAAACGTATTCACTCAGGTACAGCCAGTGCCCCGGGTACCTTGAATGAGTTAGATGTTAAGCCAATATCAAGATGAACTAGAGAACACAGGCAATCAGATTTTTAGGTGCAAACAGCTCTTCCACCCAGTACTTCCCCCCAGGACAAGAGAATGCTCAGCTTAGGCCACGGACCCGTCCACCTTCCATCAGAGCCATACCCAGGCCCCAAAGAAGATTGATTCATTCAGTGTACCCCAAAACAACTGCTTATACGGAACCCAGAATTTTCAGGTTGATGTACATTCTTAGTTGTATATTCTCAGTGTGCCTCTAGAGGATTCATTTATTCTTCCAGTAAATGTTAATTAGTTGCCCAAAGTGCACGGGTTACTGGATGAGAGACAGTGAGAGTGAGACTGTGAGAGTGAGACAGAGACAGTGAGAGATGCAAAGTATCGTCACTTTATTGTTATGCCAAGAGTAGGAGTGTGTCTTATCATGCAGATAGATGGGGATATAGGTGTCTACTAAGTCCTGGTCAGTTCTTGCTCTCTGGGGCACCGGAGACCCACATCGGGACCACTCCAGGGGTCCTGGGATGTCCACGGAGTGCTCCCTGTCCCTGAGATGTTACCAAACAAAATAATAATGATGATGAGGAGGAGGAGGAGGAGGAGGAGGTTGTAAGATATACTAGCCTGCATTTGGTGTCAGGCTAATAACAATTTAGTGGATGAATTAATAAATCAATTGGAAAGACAGGAACCCTGTTCTGAGTGATTTTATGGGACCAGGTGAGTAACATGAGTGTGTATTTTCAGTAAGACCAGAAAGAAGTGATGAGCCCTAAGGCATTATTATTAAGTATAAGAGAATTAGAGACAAACCTGTGGAATCAGATCAAGCCTGAGAGTACAGTCTATCATCATTGCATGAGAGGCAGCATGGGACACACACGGCCATCCTCCAGCCCTCCAAGCCATCAAACAAGCAGGGTCTACTTTGCCCTAGGCAAAGCACATCGGAGAAGGTGATGCACCCAAGCTGGACAGTTAAACAACGCCCGGACCCGCAGGCTGCTTTCGCCACTTTCTGGCTGAGGAACCCGGCCCACGTGGAAACTACCATCTTCTGCCGCTTGGGCTTCACCACTCTCCGAGAGCCACAGTGAGGATGAAGCAGGGCGATCCATGCAAAGCCATGAGATCAATACATTCTCACCCAGTATTAGCCATCATTCTTGCAATAAATTACCCTGCAGGGGGGGCCTTTGCTCTCCTCCAGGGAGCTCCTACCAGGCTCTTCTGGTGCCTGCAGGGAAGACGCACACTCATCCTCCTACGTCCCTGCTCTGCAAATCCACCCTGGGCAGAGCAGAGGCTACGTGGGAGATGCACACTTGATTTTGCACAGGTGCACCGTACACCTGATGCGGATGCAGTTAACCAGCCAGCAACACCTGGGCGCTGGCTGAAGTGTTCTCTGCACGGGGGAAAGAACTGGAAGGATACATTACACAGCGGCATATGCAAGAAAACCCCTAGAGATGCTGTGTGGCTATCCAACAACGAGCCTTAGCATTTACTCAAATTGCTTTCCACGTTCCGATCACCCAGATAAGCAGTCGTCGCCAAATTCAAAGTATCCAAGTTACAAGGTAAAACGTCTGTATTAAATCCTGAGCTGAGGTCTCATATACGTAAGATCAAACCTCACCTCTTTTTTTGGAAGAGGAAATTAATACATGTTTATCGAGTACTTTAACAATGTAAATTATACTCTTGCCTCTCAACCAAAAGAATATTGATTCCAAGTGGTGATGGTGAGTCAATCTCTATAGAGGGCTGTCATTTTCAACTTAGTGGGTCTTACTGAGGCTAAAAGCTTTACATCAAACTAACGCAAAGGCGAATTCCAGAAGATGATTTCTTAAATGAATCTCAACATGGATAAAAATAATAGATGAAGTTATAATTTCCTATATCTGCCTGGAAAGAAATCTAGCTAGTTTATCATTTTTCAAATGGGAAAAGATTGGAAATTCTCCAGCATTTATGCATGTAGAACTTTTTTTTTTTTTTTGCCTCTAAAAATTAAAATTGGATAAAACATATCTTCCTAAGGCTGAGATCAGGAGCTTCATACCTCAATCTGGAAGGAATTTTAAGACCAAAACAATTGAGAATGATTTAAAAATATTTTAATCATGTCTACTTTAAAATAGGAACCTGCTCCAATGGTAAACGGAAGTTAAATATGTAATAGGACCTTGTTCCTCTCTCCAAAGTGGTGATTTTTCAAGCACTGGAGAACAGTTAAATGAGAGATGTTACAAAATTTCACACAGGATGATCAACAATATAAATGCAGAAAAGAATCTCATAATTACCGAAGGAAACTTCCAGCTGTGGGCAATTAAAGATTTAACATATTAACAATGAGAATCTTCCAAATGTGGGGGGAGAAACAGGCAATTCACAGAACTTACAGTCTCAATGAAAACAATGTATCATCAAACTTCTGACCCAAAGACATCATGAAATAGCTGTGTTGAATTATCGGATGCTGGTGACTCTGAATCAAATGTCACAAAAATTCAAGCACTATGCTAAGTACTTAAAGTGTTGGTTCTTTTCCAGCTCTCATAACCGTGGAGTATTTAGAAATGCTCACTACTTGTATCGCGTCCAAAAGTAATGGTGAGAGAATGTTACACTCCTCTCCCACCAACTCACATGTAGGTGAGAAAATGGAATTTACTGGGTGAATGACCTCCAGCCCTTGTTGCTTCAAGGGCCTCAGGCTAAGGTTTTCATTGCCTTTCCTTCCTTTATGGTAATATTCCCATTGAAGGGACTACGAAAGCAAACATTTTTTCTGAGCTCGCTTGTGTATCTATTTTTTATAACCAGTTATCCATTAATGCTGGTAAAATAAAAGCCATAGCAGCAACTGTAAATATTTCTGGACTTGAGCTATTGGTCCAAATAAAAGTCTAAGATGTATAATTTGGGAACAATTATTTTGAATGAAAACCCATGTATAAGTAACTTTCGATAGACAATTTCTCCCTCTATCTAAGTGTAGTGGGGTGCAAATTCACTCACACCACAATTCATCACAGTCTCCCAATAGGTTAATAAGTCATTTACTTTGTTTTTTGGGGGTTTTTTTTGGTGCATGTGTGTGTTTTTTTTTAACTGAGCCCCAACTGGCTAAAAACATTTTAGTTCAATTTTAAAAACAGTTGGGTCCACTAAAAAAAAATTCAAGATAATATTATTCCAGCTATTTTTAAGATCTTAAGGATTTGAGGCACCTGGGTGGTTCAGTCAATTAATCAAGCTTCTGCATTCAGCTCAGGTCATGATCCCAGGCTCCTGGGATGGAGCCCTGTGTCAGTCTCCCTGTGCAGAGGGGAGCCTGCTTCTCCTTCTGCCCCTCCCCCGCCCCCCCCCACCTGTGCATGAGTGTGCACACACGCACGTGCTCTCATAATTAATTATCTTTTAAGAAGTAAAATAAAATAAACAGGCTTAAGGATTTGGCCCCATCTTCAGTAGTGCCAGATGTGTCTAGGTTTGGGGAATGTCTGAAGTCTGTAACTTCTAGGACATTCCTAGGACAAGAGTAGGCTTCCTCAGGCAGGGTCCTTTGCTCCTCTCATTTCCAGAACAATGGTAGTGGTATTGCTTCTTCCTCCTCTTGGCTTAGTTAGGGCCTGGCAGCTGGCTTCGGGAAAGGGGGTCTAACCTTGGCTCTTACACACACAGACTCACAAAGTCTCTGACCCATATCCGTTTAGTCTCCCAGCTGATGTTCCACTTTCTATGTGGGCTACAAGATCACACTGCTTCCGACAAAGACAGTCTTCCTGAGAGCACTTTTGCTTCCAATTCCATTGTATTCCTGGCCATATTCTACTTGATATCCTGCTTCTTCTGGAATCCAGCTCCATGGCTAAGCCTTCAGATGCTAAGTAAGCATACTCTCTCTAGACCCTGGGAGAGGTCTACAGTCTGAGGCTCTCACGTTAACCCTTAAAATGCTGCAGGGGAGCTCAAAATAATGTATCAACTGTTTTCTTTAAATCTCAGGTCCCTCCTCATCCCCCAGTTTCACTCCCACCTAGATTTCCAGTGTGCTGCCTTGCTCAAGAGTTTAACGAATCACGGCCCCCTGTTCCCGGATTCTAAGCCTCTAGGTCAGAGAAATAATTCCTTCAACTTTGCCCCTCACTTCCCTGGAGCTGACCTTTGGGCATAAGGACAGCTTTAAGGGATAATGCTAATAAGATCAAACAAGGGAATTGCAGGAGTCTGTGAATCAAGCTTCAGATTCCAGATTTGAGGCTTCTAATGTAGGACCTGAATTTTCTACTTTCAAATACTTTCTAATGGCATGACCCCAGGGAAGTCACTTAACATTTGCCAAGACTTCGTTTCTCTCTGTAGAAAGGAGAGAATTCATGTTCTTTTTTACATCTTTAGCCTCCTTGTGGGAATAGCATGAGTTCCTGGGGTGCAAGGCAATTTGGAGGTGACAAATACAGGGAATGGAAGCTCTTTTCCCCCAGCAAAATGTAAAATGGCAGCATTTTACATGGGACACAACACGGTTGTGTAACACACACATTTAGTACTTCTTTCTATTTGCAGTTTTTGCATCAGAATCTGTGTCTTTGCTTAAAAACACTTAATAATATAGTCACATCATTGGGGAAGGAATGTGCTATGCTGAGTGCTGTGAAGTGTATAAACCTGGCAATTCACAGACCTGTACCCCTGGGGCTAATAATACATTATATGTTAATAAAAAATAAAAAAGTTTTAAAAAGTAATAATAAAGTCACATCATCAGAGATTATCTGACACCAACGTGTTCTAGGAACCACCTACTTTACTAGGGACTCAGCTTCCTAGAACACATGAAATAATTTTCCTGTACCTTCAAGTCACCAGAAAATAACTGGATATTTAGCTACCCTTAATGTTTATTGATGCACTGCTAAGAACACGTCATCCAATCAGGTCCTTGTCTCTGATGACTGTTGGGACAGTAATGGTCATCTGGGGTTTTTTACAAAATAAGGATAAGTAATTCAACAAGGAATGATGTTTCGAGGAGACCTAGTTTTTACACAGTGGTGGGAAAAGTCACAGTTTTGACCTGCAAGATTCTTCATCCACAAAGATAACCAAGGCTTTTGAGAGTCACCATTCTGGTAGGTTCTCAATTGTTATGAAGATAAAGAATACAAATTATTCAATGCTGTATTTTCCCTCCAGTTAAACTTAGTATCATTGAACAGTAACAAATATAGCACAAACAAGAGGTACTTTTCTTTTCTTTTCTTTTCTTTTTTAAGAGAGAGAGGACAGAGAGGGGAGGGGCAGAGGAGAGTGAGAGGAAGAAAATACTAGCCAACTGTAGAGCCCAACATAGGGCTTGGTCTCACAACCCTGAGAGCATGACCTGAGCCAAAATTATGAGTGAGTCACTTAGAGCCACCCAGATGCCTGCATTTTCCCAATTTTTAATGCAAAAATAGTTGTTGTAAGCTTTCCCATGCAAAAATGGTTATATAACAACTGCGATGTATAATTTACCAGGCCAATTATTACCTACTAGTGTTAATAAAGACTTACCAAGATGAACCTATTTGCCATATATTTTCTTGGCAGAACCACAAAAGAGAAAAGCAAATCATTGCTTCTTTAATCATCTAGGCCAATATCTTATCTTGTAACAACAACAAAAATGGATTTTAGAGAGGAATATTTATTTAAGTTTATGTAATCCTTTTGTTTTACTCAAAGTAATACTTTCTTCATACATAGCTACACTCTACAATTTATTCAATGATTACTTAAGTAAGAGCCATCATCACATTTCTTCAAGGCCCACAAAGAGATATTACTAAGTTCATCCTTGACAATTACTCCAGTAATTCATCTCAGTTTCTAGAATGGAAAATACTCATAAGTTCCATTCTAAAAGCCCAGACCCAAAAATGAGAATGCAAGGATAGTGATTCTTTTTCTTCTCATGGTATTGTCTACACCTCTCTGTCAAGCTTCCTTTAGATTTTTTTAAAGATTTACTTGAGAGAGAGTGTGTGTGCTCACGCACGTGCACTCACACAAACTGGAGTAGGGGGTGGCAGAGGGAGAGGGAGTGAAAGAGACTCCACCCCCTACCCCTGACTCCACTCCACTGAGCAGCGATCCCTGTTAAGGGCTCAGTCTCAGGGCCCACAAGATCAAAACCTAAGCCCAAACCAAGAGTTTGATACTTAACCTATTGAGCCACCCAGATGCCTCAAGGTTCCCCTTACAGATTTAATGAGTGCCTTGACATTTTTCCAGTTAAAAAAATATTTAGAAGACACAGAGCACTTTGTTAGTTTTTTTCTGAATGAGAAAAAAGAAAAACCAAAAAACAATTTTCCCGCCTAAGTTTCACCAGGTGGTTCTAATAATCAGGCAAGTTTTAAAACCCTTCCTCTTACCTAGTGTTCCTGCTTGTTGCTTGTGTCCAAATCTCCTCCCACAGTTTCCATCACCTTGGGAGTTTAATCAAGTGTTAAATAATCCACTTCACACTTTTCACTGTGAGTTTCTGCCTATCATCTTAACTCTCCCTGAATATTTGTTTTAATAGAAGACTTGAGAAGACTAAAAAGGTTTTTACAACCAAAGTAATGACCCCCTGGTTTAAGTTTAGAGACTCTGATCAGTTAATTCTGGTCACGCCCTAATGGTTACATAACATTTGCTTATGAGACTATGTATTTTTATTCCAAATGTAAGGGAAAAATAAAGTACAGTACTAACAACATTAAGAACTTGAAGATTGACATTTCAGAAATTAATATCCTTTCCCAGAAAACAATTCCCAGTCAGGAGACCAACATCTGGAATAACACAATTTTTAGTTTAATTTAAAATGGAATTCAAAATATTTTTTAGTCCATTTTTATTGGGAGGACCAGATGCAATGCATTACAAATTGTTTGCCTAATTCAAACCATAAAGAAAATTATCTCCCTTCCACATGACATCAAATTTAGAAAGGAGAGTTTGGGTGTGGAGGACTAACACCAATTACTGCTTTTAAAAGATTCTGGGCTGTACTCAGCAATTCCTTCTTTTTTTTAACAGTCTGGACTGTTTTTCTTGAAGATAATCTTTTGCTTTTTTTTTTTTGTTGTTTCTATAAAATACATTATTATGCATAGCTCAGATTTTACTCCCAAGAAGACTACAATATCTGTGTAACATAAAACATGTCCTCCAAAAATGAGAAGCTACTTCCACACATTTAATTAGCAGCATTTTTTGAGCAATGAGGAATTTTTTGTGATGCCAACATGAAGGTATCATTTGGAGCTAAAGTGGATCTTTCTCAGCTAAGTTGTACTACACATTCCAAAAAGATGTGTTTTAAGGAATTCTTTACATTTTGGGTTTAAATGACTTAAATTCATGAAATACAACAGAGAAAGTCCCACCACAAAGGTGTAGTTTACAGGCTCATTCTATCATGTTCTTCTCTGACTTTGTAAATTCTTCCTCTGGTTGACTTGACCATGTAAGAAAAAGCTAACCCCTCTTCAATCTTCAAGTTTCAGTGGGACAAGGCAGCACTTGACCAGCATACAGAATGGGTCTATAGGAGTTTTCTTCAAATGCCATTAAGTCTAAGAATCAGATACTGAATTCTCTTTTACTACATCTATTACTTAGTCTCTAATTGCTAGATGAGCAAAGGACACCACTGGTTGGTAAAACAGTATTATATATATTAATATTCTATCTCTCTATATTAATATTCTATCTCTTCATACATTCTGCTATATTCTGTGAATTATTGCAAGAGTCTAAGTATGAAGATAAAACCTAAGCTCCTTTGTTGGAGCTTTGTTGATGGAGACAAGTGAGAACAAAACCTTGAAATAACAATAGAAGGATATAATATGAACATGATACAATACTTCACAACCTCATTAACTGCCACTGAAATTCAGAGAAATTAATGCATATGGACAGGAGACAATATATTAATTATTTTACAAAAAAATGTGGAACACAACTACAATTGTTAAATTGTTAATAAATAAAACAATTTGGTGGGGGGGATATTTTGGCACAGCCCAATTATTCTAGGACTATGATCTTATTATGTTGTGTTTTTATTGGAAGCTGAACAAGGATTGATCTGATAATTGATGGTTCAACTTTCAAGAGGACTTGGGACTCCAAAAAGAATACCCCTAGTAAAAGTGTAACTATGATTAAAGAGTATGAATAGTTTATGATCCTGGGAAAAATGATTCTGATAAGCTTAGCCAAAGGTTATGATTATTTTACATGGTAAGATCCAAGTGAAAAATGGCTTTATCTAACATAGCCAAGTTATTCTAACTCTCTAAAGGCAACAGAGAGGTATGTTCACCCAGATGAAACAGGCTGGAGAAACTAAGGCTCTAACACAAGCATGGCCAGGCCACTGCCTGGGTGCCCTTCCAAACCCTCTTCAGCTTGAGGCTCATACCATTTCATACAAGAATCAAGAAGCTACTCCCAGCTTGATGGTCTTCATGACGCCTTCTCTGCCATCTTGCCACTGTGACAGGTACAGCTTGGGAGGCCAAAGAGAGAGGATGAAGAGAACTGCCTTGTCCATTTCTGAGTCCTTGCCTGACTGACACAAATGTGCAGCCTCTAACAGCCCATTTCAGACACTTTTAAAAGGTGATGTCATTGCTCCTTCTATGTGACCCCCCAAGGTACCACTGCCACTTCATCACAGAATTCTTTCCAACTCAACCCAGACATAGCCTGGCTTATAACCCTTAACCCAGGGCTCAAGGCAGTCACCCCCATTTATTCACCGTTGGCATATGACATGGAACCTTTTTGACTTTTCTATCCTGAGCACCCCTTAGGGCTGGAGGGGCAGTGGGGAGACACCTAGGATATACAGACTTGGGGACATGCATGTGGAAACTCAGAATTTCTGAGGAGCTACATTTACCAAATGTGGTTCAAACTGCCCAAGTTGTTAGAGCTAATAGCCATTGCTGAGATAAAGCATAGATTTCTAAGCAGTAATGGTAGGAGATGAGAGAGCTGGGCTTGGGGCTGTGATTTGTGAACTTCAGCATAAAAAATAATTACTCAAAAAAAAGTTATAAGGCTTTTGGGTGGATTTCACAATCAATATTCAAGGAGCTTGCTGATCTGCCATGGGAATGAAGGACTTGTCAAAGTCACCTAGATAGTCCAGAGCCTTGTCTAGAATTCACAATCCAGAACCACAAAATAGAGATTGGTGACTAGGTGTCCCACTATTGCACGCGTGCGCGCGCGTGCACACACACACACACACACACACACACACACACACAAAAAACCAGCTCCTGTCTCTACCTCAACCTCTCTTCCTTAAGACAATCAATACTTAGAGACCTCTTCTCAGAACAGGAGGGTTAACAGGAAACACTCTGATAAGAAATGCTCTTTAAGGAGTGTAAAGTTGAGTTGGCCGTGAAAATTCAACCACGTTGCCTTTAATTCATTTACTCACTAATAGCTACATCTCCAGACACAGCCAACCATTGCTAAATGTGGCTTCTGTTCCCATTGATCCCCAGCAGCCTTGTCGTTGTCGATGTTGTGAACAGCAAGCGCTCTGAGGAAGAGAGGTGCCCAGGGCCCACTGTTGCAGGTATAAATAAAATCTATCTGCTCATTTGGGCAAATGTCTTATTGATCAGAGCCGTGAAATGTCTGTTCCCACCACCGCCTTCATCCAGAATGTGGATACCTTTATGCGTGGCACATTAGGTATCAAGCAGTCTGTCTACGTTCTTGTCAGAATGGCTACAAGGACCCGTAATAATATGGCAGCAAATAAATGGAGATGTGTTCAAGTGAGAAATCAATTGGCTGTGTGGGGACAAAAATGAGGATAGCATGAGGTATTATTAGTCAAAGGTGAGGAACACAGGCTTTGTAAATCTCACTCCTACTCCCACATGCCCTTCCTTTGTCAGGTCACCCTGTACTGAAGCAGAATCAGAGAGTGAAGTTTGGGGAATGCCTCCTTCTCAGCCCTGAACCCCATCTTCTGCAGCTTTAAATCCAGGCAGCCCGGTCCTTCCCTCTGAGGATCACAGGAGGATTAAATGAGATGATCTATGGAAGCTTCTCCAGGCACCAGGCACTTCATGAATTTTTGTTTCGCTTCTGCTCTTAAGTGCCTTTCCCTGCGGGGCAGCAAGGGCGTTCCTCCCATGGAAATGCTGCTGTGATCTCCCATCTTCTATCAGTCAGAACTTTTCCCCGTTTTGAGGGAGTGAACACCCAGTGCAAACTGGCTTAAATAATGAATGTGTGTTTCCCATCACCACAAACTCCAGGAGAAATGTTGGCTTCAGGCAAGTTTTGGACAAATGATATCAGCAGATACCATCTGTCTCCTCTGCCCTCCTAGTCTCAGCTTTATCTTAAGTCCCCACAAGGGAGCTTCCAGGAGTTTCCAGCTCCCCATCACCAGCAACAAAAGAGACTCATCTTCTAGGCACATAGGATGTCACCTCACACTGTCTGGAGGAAGCAAGTACACCTCTTCCACCAGGTCACATACCGAGCCTACTATACACTTTACAGCCTGCCCAGCCTGCCCAGCCTGCCACGCCTGAACTAATCCCCAGTCAAGGGGATGAGAAATGTTATGCCCACACTAACTGCAGCTCTAAACAGTAAAGACGCATAAAAACTCAGGAGATCAGGTTACCACTGGCAAAAATGGAAGAAATGCACCATGTGCTTGTCAATTAGCTGCTAGAACTGACAGGTTCTAAAGGCTGACCTGCCCCCTGCCCAACGCATATCCTAGGAATCAATCTTTGTTGTAAGATGCAGGGTTTGGGGAACCGTGTGTTACAGAACTTTGTTGTGGTAATCGCTGGCCATGACCGTCAACAAAAGATGACCAATACAAGGAAAAAAGACCTGGATGAGGTGTGAAGGGCAGCCATGGAAGAGAGAAGATATTCTCAGATTCAGGATGAATCTAGAACACTTACCACTTGCTAATCAACAGATTGTTTCTTCTCTTTCCCTGACCATCATAGTATAAGGCAGCTCCTGTTTGGGGCCTCAGTAGATCAGGGAACAGTGGTGCCATTCACTGAGATAAAAATTCTGAAGGAGAGACAGATTATTGGGGAAAGGGATAGTTACTAAAAAGTCAATTTGAGCCGCTTAATTTTAATTCAGAAATGCCTTTAGATTTCTAAGTGGAAAGACAGCAGCGGTGTTGGGTACAGTGCTACTTATAAAATGACAGGTCAGCCATTCCCTAAACTCATTCTCTGGGTTTACCATTTGGAAAATCCATACCATATCCACCATCTTCAGCTTTTGCCAGTCTCAGCAGTTAAGATTTCTATTTACGATGCTTCATGCTGAGGATACTGCTTTTAATGAACCAGATGGAAAGCCAGGAGTAAGAATCTTCACAGAATCTATCTTCTACACCACAGATCACTGAGCCTACTGTAGGTTATAGATTAACTCCCCCCAGCTGTCATCCACAGATAAAATTCATTTCTGCCCAGTGTGCTGCTCATGGCCCCAAAGGAGGGTAAAATGCTTAACTCTGGACCAGTCAATTGGCACAAAACATTGAGGCACAATTCTGAGAACTGACCATTCAGAAGGGACCATCCCTTTTTGCTTCAAAATGTATATTACATATAGAGTTTACAAGGCCATTCAAGTTTGGCCAGTACTCCAACTGAGTCTTAGATGCTGATGAGTTTACCATGGACTTCAAATCCAACAGTCTTGCAAACCCTTGACAGCCAGCAGCTGGAAGCCCTTCTGTCCCATAACTAAGTGCTACTAGCTCACACAACCCTAACTGGAGAAGGCTTCATCTAACCATTGCAGCTTGCTTGACAAATGTATCTCCGTTATCTGCTAAGCAGTACCTTTCCCCCATTCCCACGAAAGAGGAAACAAAAAAGAACTAAGGGAAAGAGAAACCAAGGCCTGAGGCAGTAACAGAAAGTTGCAAGTGCAAAGACCCTCGCAAATACAGTAAAGAAGATTCTACATGCCATACAACATAATTAGACCTTGCAGAACTAAGAGAGACCGGAGTTTCCTAGGGAGGTCTCGGTGTCGGAGTGCTGTGGGTCTCCACCCTCCCCCATGGGTGTTCTCATCCAATTTTGCTCCTTTAAATATCATCTGTATGTCAATGACTCCCAAATTTACACTCCCATGGCCTTTCCCCTCATTTACAGATCAAATTGCCCACTTGACATCTCCGCTTAGTTGTCTAAAAGTCAACTCAAATTTCATAGATCTTGAGCAAAACTCTTAATTTTCACAACTCCAGCCTCTTTCTCCTCCAAGACCAGTCATCTCAGGAAAATCACCCCATCCACGCAGTGGCTCAAATACAGAACTTCACTTCCCTCCTCGACCATGCCCCTTCCTCTACCTCCCTCCATGTATTTGCTCTATCAACAAGCCTTGTTGCATTTATTCACAAACCTAGGCTTCACGACCTCCTTCCCCTCGCCCCCCCCACTCTGCTCCTTTGCCTCTACACTGTCATCAGTATCATCTCATGGGACCCCAGGAAAACCCTCTTAACTGGCCTCCCTGTTCCCATCTCCCATCAGCAAAGAAGCTGAGCTGATGCATACAGGATTTCACATTTCCGGCTTGAGGTGATCAAGCACCTTCCCTTTTGTTTCAATGACCAAGTCTAAACTTGAATGTGGCCTCAACCCAGGAGCCAGCAGGATCCCTGAATATCCCCTGTACCCTCACCTTCCCCCTCATTGACCTTCTAGCCACACTGGCCTTCTCTTTCTAGAATAAGCTAAATGTGTTCCTCCATCAGCATCTCTCAGGACTCCATTTAAAAACTCCAACAGAGTGACACCTACTTGTGCACCCTCACCAAATAATGAGATCTCCACAGGTGTACCAGAAGGATTAAAGCACCCTATATTTTTTCTTCCTCTTTTCATCACTTCCCAGGATTATCTTGCTTCATTATTTAATTGCCTTTTTCTGTCTCCCTACCAGAACACAAGCTTCAAGAGGGCAGTGACTTTTTGTTTTATTTTCCCCCAACTAAGTACCCAGTGATTCATATCCCCTACCCACTCATGGAATATTTCTTAAATGAATCCTCAAACTCAGTGGTTTTTAAAAACACTTTCTGCCAGCTCCTGGGGTTCTGCCAAAGTTCTTCAGGGAGAGAGCGAGGGAGAGGAGGCAGGCAGAAAGGGAGGCAGTGCTGGCTGAGTTGTGAGCCTTCCATGGATTCAGCTGGAAGGCTTCTGCTTCCTTCTGTGTACACAGTGGCTTTCTTGCAAGATTTTGATTGTTCAAAAGGTTGTGGTCTACAAACTATATGACAACCAGTAGTCCCTTGCTATGATCTCATTTGATACATGAGCTTACTTACCTATGGCCTAAAAGATGTCAATACAAACCCCATCCAAAATCTAGGTCCCACAGACAAAGATGAACATCCTTCCCACCACATCTGGTGTATACCTTCACTTCAACCCCCACCATCCCTTCAACGTGCAGCTGCAGCTTCTCACTGTTATTAAATAATACCACACGGTTCCTTGTTACTGTGAAAAGTAACACACTGTCCAGTATGTTGGATTTTCTCCTAAATCTACTACATAACTTTACTTTAAATAATAGAATTGCCTGACCCAAATCCTTTTTAGCTATTTAAACACTATTTTCCAAGCAGACAGTTGAGACCGAATAAATTTATCAAGTGAGATATTCTTCCCATTGAATGTCTTTCCATGCAAATCAAGCTGTCAAGTGGTAGAATATACCTTACAGCTGCAATCAAGAATAAGTGTCAAACAGATTGCAAATTATGATAATCATTTTATAAACTGATATATAAGAATTAATTCAAAAGTATTGACTTTAGTTTAATTCATAAAGGCATTTATGAATGTAAGATAATAAGATCTGTGTCCCCTGATCTGTAATACCCAGGAATCTTCAAAGGGTCTATTCCAATAGGATGAGTCAAACTATCAGTTTCTCCCAGCCTATTAAAGATTAAGATTTACCACATTTCCTAATATACAACAAATTGAGTGAATGGCCGCAAAGCACATTCTGCAGAAGGCAGATCTGAACTCATGCTTCCATTTGGAAAACTCAACTTATGGCCAACCAAACTCAGCTTTAGAAAAATATGTATAATTCTCCCAAGATGGGAAGGAGCTTCCAGTAGGAATGTCAGAAAGTATAATAAGTCAACTGTAAGAGAAGAGAATACTGAATCTATCCAATCTAATATACCTTGCCAGTGGTTGGCTTAAGAAGGGAAATCCGGGGGCGTGTGGATGGCTCGGTGGGTTAAAGCCTCTGCCTTCGGTTCAGGTCATGATCCCAGGGTCTGCTCAGCAGGGAGCCTGCTTCCCCTCTCTCTCTCTCTGCCTGCCTCTCTGCCTACTTGTGATTTCTGTCAGTCAAATAAATAAATAAAATCTTTAAAAAAAAAGGGAGGAGAAGGAAGAGGAGGGAAATCCGCACAACGGATTAAGTGCCTGCCTTCATTGCAGATATGATCTCAGGGTCCTGGAATGGAGTACCACAGCAGGCTCCCTGCTCAGTGGGAAAGCTGCTTCTCCCTCTCCTCTTGCTCCTTCCCCCTGCTCATTCTCTCTCTCTCTCTTAAATAAATAAATAAAATATTTTTTAAAAGGGGTGGGGGTGGAATCCAGGAGAGAATTTTGCTGTGGCCAAACTCAGATTTCAAGTCAAAGTTTTATAGATGCTAACAAGAGGCACAAGGACACTGCTATGGGAGGCACCTGCTAGGGAATAATATCCCCCTGACCCTCAGATTCTTACATTGAATCCTTAGGCCCCAGTGATTGTATTTGGAAATGGAGCCTCTAGGAGGTAATTAGATCATGAACCCTCAGGAACGATACTAGTGCCTTCACTGAAGAGACCTGAGAGAGATCTCTTGCTCTTTCCCAGGAGTACCTACAGATAAGGAAAATAAATTTAAAAGTTTTCCTGGTATTTCAAGGCTGAAATTGGTAGTGTATCCACCTCAAATAATGAAATTCTAAGTACATCTTACCATCAGACCTAACACTGAAATATACTTCTATCCCATCACAAATAAACAATGGGATAGAGGCCACAAAACTCTGAAACAAGGAAGAGTAATAAATGACAGCTGAACTCTGAGTAAGAACTGCTAAGGACTTCTCATCACCACCTGAGGTTCATCTTCATGCTCAGCTTGCTAAGAATTTCAAGTTTTCAGTTGTATAGAAGAAACAACATGATATGGCTACATTTAGAACAAAGCAAGGTGGACGTGCTTCTTTTATGGGATGTGAACTTATTGCAATGGTTTGACTTACTTTTATAACATTAAGCAGGACATCCTTTCCTTCTTACAACAACGAGGCAGCTGGTCAAGTAACTGCTTCCCAGAGCATAGAAGCAAATGATATGGACACTTGCACGAGTAGCTACTTAGACCTCTCCTCCAGCTACACTTTCACAAGATTGGTTGCCTTGTAGGAAAAACTGTACCAAATCGTCTTTCTGCTACCCACTCATCTACATGCAGAAATTAAAGATCATGCATTGTCCAGGGCAGAGGAAGCTGATGAAGTCATTTAACTGTGCTTTTAACAGACCACAAAAATTATTTCCATGAGTTCATTACGAGGCCTAATATCAAAATGTATCCCATGGCTGGGCATTGTGTCTACCTGTATTATATGTATGTACAGGGTCATCCTTATCTATCATTTTAAGATTTTATTTATTTGACAGAGAGAAAGAGACCATAAGCAGGGGGAGCTGCAGAGGGAGAGGGAGAAGCAGGCTCCCTGATGAGCAGAAAGCAGGACATGGGGCTGGAGCCTGGGACCCTGGGATCATGACCTGAACCGAAGACAGATGTTTAGCCAACTGAACGACCCAGCCAGCCCAACCTTATCCATCTTACAACAAAACTCATCTTGTTTCATGAATATTACTGAGTTCCTGAACAAACTCCTCATTCAGGACCTTCTAAGTGACTCCAAGTTGTTCTTCTCTAGGATTCATTGCACTCAATGCAACTTTTCCTTACTACAGCCATTACCAAATGTACACTCCAACTCCCAGGCTTAGGACATTATGGCCTCAGCCAACCTTTTATTTCTGTTATCAGAGAAATTTTTGGCCAGAAGAGCTAATCCACAGTTTTATGGATGCTAATTCTGCTCAGATTTAGTTTGAAATAAAAACCTCAGCTACTGTTTTTTTTAAAGGTGTATTGTCTATCATTTTCAAAACTGGTGCCTAAATTATCTGAGAAGATCTTCAGAATAAATTTACATGAATTTACTGCCTCAAACCCCACAGGAAAACAGAAAGGCATGTTTTGTTTGCTCCTTAGAAATCCCCTGCTCCCTTAGCATGAGCAGGAAGTGTTTTTTTTCCCAGGAAGATGAGATGTTCAGGGGAACCCACAGTAACATATAATTCAGAAAAGGTCAGTGAAGCCCAGAGACAGTCACTAAACAACCTGACTGACTCTTAAACACACTGCTTTTCTTCCCCTTCACTTTTGAACTTCATCTTCTACTTGAATATTACTTAGAGTTCATCTCAAAATGATTCATTTATTCTTGTACTTATTTTCCAAGATACTACCTGAAAACTGACCTACTTGCCAAGATGCCTGATTGAGACAGTCTATTTCAGAATGAACTATTTGCCACCAAAGAGATGGTGGGGGTTTTGCAGGACAAAGAACATAGCATCTAGATTAAAAAAAAAAAATGTATGTAGAAATTAATATTGGTTAATATATGGTGTATAAATACAAAAATCAGTGTGTCAATATAATTAACTGTTATATGTATAGTTATACATACACAAACTGTAAGTATATTGAAATATAAGGTACGTTTATACACAAGTACATATATATTCTACATAAAGCTATATGTTTGAAGATGGTTAATTTCCAAATCCCAGGTAATGGTGTAATTGACCAGATCATACTGGCATCAGACATCTGTAGGAAGAGGAGATAAACTGAACAATCTTCCATTCAGTACACTCAGTCTTAGAGTGATTGAAACCAGTATTATTATTTCACATAAAAAAAAAGTCCCATCTTTGTTCACTCAGTCAATCAGTGATCTTATCAACAGCCCAGCCTTATCTCTCATCAGCTTTTAGTAGTATCAGCTAGGAAAATGGCAGAGAAGTAGGAGACCCTGTTTCAACTGGTCCCCTAAAGTGAGCTAAACTATACACCAGAACACTCTGAACACCCAAGATAACAGCCTGAGATGTAGGATTATACACTTCTGGATCTCTATGGGGGCAGAAGACATCAGTGGAGAGGTAACATGGAGTGCCATCACTCACACTGATATCAGAGGATAAAAAAAAGGGGGAGGGAACCACCAGAAGTGACCCTTTGAAAAGTAATACCCCAATGCAAAAGTGCCCTGTGGTTGGGGACCAGCATTAACTTGGATTCCGGTTAAAAGCACTCAAAAAGAGCAAGAGATCTTAAGGGGCACCTGGTGATATCAGGTGATTACGGGCCCAGGCCTAACTAAGCCCACGTTCCCAGGGCAGTTACTGCAAGTGACCACCCATGCCAGAAAGGGCCCAGCAGGGGTTCCAGTTCGTGGTCCCCAAGCCCTAGGCTTTCCGTTGCTTGCATCAGCACTTGGCTGGTCATACTCCCGCCCACGCCTGTGAGAGCCTGGTGTGGGTGCCTGCCGGCAGTCTCTGGGCCCACAGCCTACAGCAACCTGTGTCTTTGCTGGGTGTGAGCGCACCAGGCATGGGCTGGGACTCCAGAGAGCAGTCCTGGCAGTGGCAGCCACCCGGGTTCTCCGAAGCAATACAGCTTGTGGCTGTAATGGCACAAGGGTGCAGAGAGGGCCTCTGGGGGAGAGCTGGGAGTGGCTGGGGTGTGCATGGCCTGTGGGAGGCTGTGGTGTTCAGGGGAGTTTGCAGAGGGGGGAGTCTGTGTGTTCTGGACCACCCAGAGGGGAGCAGACATAGGCTTCTCTCTGAGGCGGAGGTCTGGGAGCAGTTTGTTTTCCACTAAACCTCCAAAAAGCAGCAAAAAGTCATCAAAGGGCAAAAACTTCCAGAGAACAAAAGCCTGAAAAATTAGTTTCCACAGAGCCCAGCCTCCTGATAGGGAGCAGGAGGACACAGTCAAGCAGGACTCACTGAAAAACAACATGGCAGGCCTCTCCCCCAGAAAGCCAGCCAAAAGAATGAGAAGAAAACCACCACAGGGTCCCCATAAAACTGTAAAACCCCAACATCAGGGGAAAACAATATATTAAGCTAAAATCTGTATATTTCATAGATACAAATTTTCTTTTTTTTAAACTCATGATTCTTCTTTTAATTTTTTTTGATCTACTTAGCTTTACAGCTAGAGGTTTAATACAACATATTCCATAATAACTTTTTAACATGAACTTTTCTCATGCATATAACTGTTTCTTTTTCATATATATATATATATATATATATATATATATATATTTTGCATATAGATATAAGCTTCAAGGTAATTCTTTTTCCCTATTCAATACTACCCCTATATAAAAACCAGTTTTAATTTCCCTGTATCTTTGGAAAGTTGACTCCTTTAACAAAGATAACAAGATTCACCCAGGAAGAACCAAAATAACTTTCATTGCCCACATTGAGGGTTTATAAAGATTATCTCATCTTATTCTTCTGTTAGTGTTATTGTGTATTTGTTTTTGTTTTTGTACTATATAAATCTTATTCTTGGTGCTCATTTTGGCTGGGTTTTTCTTTTCTTTCTTTTTTTTTTTTTTCTTGTCTTTTACTTTTGTTGGTCTTTTTGTTTGTTTGGTTTTGTTTATGTACCTTATAAATCTCACTTTTGGGGCTCATTTTGGCTGGGTTTTCTTTTTCTTTTTTTTTTTTTTTTTTTAATTTTTGGTGGTGACTTCTGATTGCTCCAAAACTTTATAGGGTGAAACTTGCCTGGATTGTGGTTGATATATTCAGCTATACATCCCCTCAACTACCTTTCACCAAAATAACTAGGAGGAGGAACATCCAACAGAAGAAAAATTCAGAGACTATGCCCTCTGCCACGGAACTACTGGATATGGACATAAACGGTGTGTCAGAAAGGGAATTCAGGGTAACAATTATCCAGGCAATGTCTAGGTTGGAGAAAACCATTAGTGACAACAAGAAACTCTAAGGGCAGAAGTGGGGGCTGATCTGGCAGTACTAAAAAATGCTATCAGTGAGATCCAATCTAATCTAAATACTCTAACAGCTAGGGTAACCAAGGCAGAAGATTGAATTAGTGATCTAGAAGACAAACTGATAGAAAAGAAGTATCAGGAGGAAGCCTGGCACAAACAGCTTAGAAGGCATGAAAACAGAATAGAGGAAATAAATGACACCATGAAATGTTCCAACATCAGAATTATTGGGATCCCTGAGAGGGTGGAGAAAGAGAGAAGACTGGAATATATAGTTGAACAAATTCTGAGTGAAAATTTCCCTAGTCTGGGGAATGGAACAAGTGTTCGTGTCCCAGAGCAGAAAGGACACCACCAATATCAACAAATCTAGAAAGACTAGAAATCCAGATTTCTAGACCAATCTAGAAATCCAGACACTTGATTGTGAAATTCACAAATCATAATTTTAGACAAGAGATCCTAAGGGCAGCTGGGGGAAGAGATTTCTTATGTACAGAGGAAGGTCCATCAGAATAATGTCAGACCTGTCCACAGAAACCAGGAAAACCAGAAAGGGCTGGCAAGACAAATTCAGAGTAAAATGAGAAAAACATGCAGCCAAGAATATTTTATCCAACAAGGCTTACATTCAAAATGTATGGAGAGATAAAGAACTCCCAAGACCTGCAAGGTTTAAAATAGTATGTGACCACCAAGCCAGCACTACAAGAAATATTAAGAGGGGTCCTATAAAAGAAGAAAGAAATAGAACAGAAATGAGTGACATAGAACAGAAATTTACAGAGACAGTCTATAGAAACAAGGACTTCACAGGCAACATGATGTGAATAAAAACTTATCCTTTAATAATCACTCTCAATGTGAATGGCCTAAATGCTCCCATAAAACAGCACAGGGTTGCAGACTGAATAAAACAACAGGACCCGTCCATATGTGGTCAAAAAGAGACATGTTTGGAACCTAAAGATACATCCAAACTGAAAGTGAAGGGATGGAGAACGATATTTCATGCCAATAGACCTCAAAAGAAATCTGGGGTAGCAATTCTTATATCACATAAATTAGATTTTAAGCTAAAGACTGTAGTCAGAGATAGAGAAGGACACACATCATTCTTAAAAGGTCTATCCACCAAGAAGATCTAACAATTGTAAATATTTATGCCCCCAATATGGGAGCAGCCAGCCACATGTGCCAACTGTCCAACTGTTAATCAAAATAAAGAGTCATATTGATATGAATACATTAATTGTAGGGGAACTTAACACACCACTCTCAGTAATAGATCATCCAAACAGAAAATCAATAAAGGAACAAGAGCTTTGAATGACACCTTGGGCCAGATGGACCTTGTAGATATACACAGAACATTCCACCCTAAAACAACAGAATACTCGCTCTTCTCCAGTGCACATGGAACTTTCTCCAGAATAGACCACATACTGGGTCACCTATTCTCCTGAAGCTGTTTCAAAAAACACAAACAGAAGGCAAACTTCCAGATTCTTTCTATGAAGTCAGCATTACCCTGATCCTCCAACCAGGCAAAGACCCCATCAAAAAGGAGAATTTCAGACCAGTATCCCTGATGAATACGGATGCCAAGATTCTCAACAAGATCCTAGCTAATAGGACCCAACAGTATATTAAAAAGATTATCAACCATGACAAGGTGGGATTAATCCATGGGATACAAGCATGGTTCAACATTCACAGATCAATCGATGTAATAGAACAAATCAATAAAAGAAGAGAGAAGAACCACATGGTCCTCTCAATTGATGCAGAAATATCATTTGACAAAATACAGCATCCGTTCCTGATTAAAATGATTCAAAGTATAGGGATAGAGAGAACATTCCTCAACTTCATAAAATCTATCTATGAAAAACCCACAGCAAATATCATTCTCAATGGGGAAAAGCTGACAGTCTTCCCCTTAAAATCAGGAACATGACAAGGATGCCCATTCCCATCAATATTATTCAACATCTTACTAGAAGTCCTAGCAACAACAACCAGACAACAAAAAGAAATAAAAGGTATTCAAATTGGCAAAGAAAATGTCAAACTCTCTTTCTTCTCAGATGACATGATACTTTCTATGGAAAACCCAAAAGACTCCAACCCCAAATTACTAGAACTCATGCAACAATCCAGTAACATGACAGGGTACAAAAATCAATGCACAAAAATCAGTTTCTTTCTTAAACACTGAGACTGTAGAAAGAGAAATTAGAGAATCAATTCCATTTACAACAGCACCAAAAACCATAAGATACCTGGGAATAAACCTAACAAAAGAGGTAAAGATCTATACTGGAGTAACTACAGAACACTCATCAAAGAAACTGAAGAGTACACAAAAATATGGAAAACCTTTCCATGCTCATGGATCAGAAGAATAAACATTGTTAAAATGTCTACACTGCCCAGAGCAATCTATACTTTCAACTCTATCCCGATCAAAATACCACCAGCATTTTTCAAAGTGCTGGAACAAATAGTCCTAAAATTTGTATGGAACCAGAAAAGACCCAAATCACCAAAGGAATGTTCAAAAACAATAACAACAACAAAGCAGGAGTATGGCATTGTCTTTCCTCAAGCTACATTACAAAGAATGATAACCAAGACACCATGGTCCTGGCACAAGAACAGACACATAGATTGTTGGAATAGAATAGAGAGCCCAGATATGTACCTGCAATTCTATGGTCAAACAACATTTGACAGAGCAGTAAAAAAATATCAGTGAAAAAAAGACACTCTCTTCAATAAATGGTCCTTGGAAAATTGGATAGCTATGTATAGAAGGATGAAACTTGACCATTCTCTTACACCATACACGAAGATAAACTCACAATGGATGAACGACCTCAATGTGAGACAGGAATCCATCAAAATCCTAGAGGAGAACATGGGAAGTAAACCTCTTCAACATCAGCCACAGCAAATTCTTTCAAGACATATCTCCGGGGTGCCTGGGTGGCTCAGTCGTTAAGTGTCTGCCTTCAGCTCAGGTAATGATCCCAGGGTCTTGGGATTGAGCCCCGAATCAGGCTCCCTGCTCTGCAGGAAGCCTGCTTCTCCCACTTCCACTCCCCCAGCTTGGGTTCCCTCTCTGTGTCCTATCTCTGTCAAATAAATAAAATCTTAAAAAAAAAAAAAAAAAAAGACATGTCTCCAAAGGCAAGGGAAACAAAAGCAAAAATGAAATTTTGGGACTTAAGATAAAAAGCTTCTGCATAGCAAAGGAAACAGTCAAGAAAATTAAGACACAACCCACAGAATGGGAGAAGATATTTGCAAATGACACTATAGATAAAGGGCTGGTATCCATGATCTATAAAGAACTTCTCAAACTCAACACCCAAAAAACAAATACTCAAGTCAAAAAATGGGCAAAAGACATGAGCAGACACTTCTCCAATGAAGACATACAAATGGCTAACAGACACATGAAAAAGTGTTCATCATCAAATCAAAACCACATGGAGATATCAACTTACACCTGTTAGAATGGCTAAAATAAACAAAACAAGAAACAACAAGTGTCAGAGAGGATGTGGAGAAGGGAACCCTCTTGTACTCCTTGGTGGGAATGCAAGTTGGTGCAGCTACTTTGGAAAACAGTGTGGAGATTCCTTAACAAATTAAAAAAAGAGCTACCCTCTTACTCTGCAATTGCACTACTAGGTATTTACCCCAAAGACACAGATGTAGTGAAAAGAAGGCCCATATGTACCCCAATGTTCATAGTGGCAATGGCCACAATCACCAAACTGGAAAGAGCCAAGATGCCCTTCAACAGACAAATGGATAAAGAAGATGTGATTCATATATACAATGGAATATTACACCTCCATCAGAAAGAATGAACACCCAACTTTTGTATCAACATGGGTAGGTCTGGAGGAGATTATGCTGAGTGAAATAAGTCAAGCAGAGAGAGTCAATTATCATATAGTTTCACTTATTTGTGGAGCATAAGGAATAACATAGAGGACATTGGGAAAAGAAAAGGAAAAGTGAATTGGGAAATCGGAGGGGGAGATGAACTATGAGAGACTATGGACTCTGAGAAACAAACTGAGGGTTTTGGAAAAAAGGGGGGTTGGCGGGGAATAGGTAAGCCTGGTGGTGGGTATTAAGGAGGGCATGTATTGCATGGAACACTGGGTGTTGTGCATAAACGGTGAATCTTAGAACACTGAAAAAATAAAATAAAATTTTAAAAAATAGTATCAGCTAGGTCCATTTTCACTTGTGCAATTTTGACTGAGGCCAGAAGCTACCACAGCAGCCTCCATTGCGTGAGGAGCAGTCCACGATTGCATAATCCAAGTTCTTTCCTTTAAACTGACTGGACCAATTGAAAACAGTCCCCATAACTGCACTAGGAATAGTTCTAATTAGCTGATTAACTCCTGCTTGTGCTCCTGAATCCATTGTTGGTAGTAGAGGTGGGGGTTACTGTGATTCAACCAATCAGAAGCCTCCCCAGCAGTCACCCTTGGATTTAGCATCCCTCCAGCCAAAGGGATTGACTGGGAAAAAGTTGCTACCTCCACAAAATTGAGGTTCTCTTAGTAAGTCCAAGTCCTGGAATGCACCCGGAGTAAGAAAAAGTCCTCCTATAGATCCATTTCAAGGAAGACAAAATATTTTGAACACCATGTTTTCAATTATCACAATCAATATCACAGCCCCTGACCTCTTCATGGTCAATATTTAAATCCTAGTTTCTCCCAAATTGAAATGGTCAACCAGAAAAAATACCAACAAATGAAAGAGAAGAAATCATAGTTTTTGGAACCATGATCTGGGAAGAGAGACTAAAGTTCCCTTTCCATTGCTAGATCTAGAAATCTGCTCGTTCTCCAAATAGACCAAGTGCAGTGGAACTCTACTGGGAGTTTCCAAGAAGAGATGGAAAAGCCCGCCATGAAGAAGACTGGTTGCCTTTGGAGCCACATATAGCTCAGCTAAAATCATAGATTTCACGACCTATGGTCAATGCCTACCATAGGCCAGCAATGCCAGAGTTTGGAGCCAACTAAATCCAACCCCTCCCCTTAACAACACACACAACAAATCTAAGCCTAGAAGGCAATGTTATACCATATACCATGCAGAACTGATGCCTTCTAGCAATAAAATTACTGGCACTAAGATGAAGCAAGAGTGGTGCCTCCACCCTGTGCACGATCCCGTGAGGTGCTTGTGTAATCCCCACAGTCGTCCTGAAACCCTCTCTTGTCTCACCCCCATCCCAACCCCGGTGCACTGACATTTCCCTCCAATCCACAGTCCACCACTCACTTCTCATTGAGTTCAGTCAGCTTTAGATCCCATTGAGTTACCCTTGGTATTTTCTTCGCTTTCTTATCTAAGAATATTTAATTTTGTCAGTATTAATTTCTCTTTCTGAGCATAAAGAACACTTAATCGTGGTACCTCACCCCACCCCCATGCCCAGCAAGAAGGGGTTTGGAGATTACAGCTCAATGTGTGAGCTTTTTCTTTTTTTTCTTTTTGAAGTGTTTTGTGCTTTGGGGATGAAAGGTGTTTCATGACTTCAAAGCATTCCCATTATTATTTGTCCACTATTCAGGACAATCAGGGTAATTTGGCAACAGCTTTTCTTCTTGGCAGAAGAAAAGGCTGATTGCAGGAGTGGGGTGGGGGGCGGATTATGTGCAGTTTATGTGAGGTTAAGGTCATGGCCAATGCAAGATAAAAAAGCTCTTTGTTTTATGAATAAATACAAGATTTCTGATTTATCCCCTTATTTTAGAATACCAGCATATGCTCATTTTTTAAATGTTTCAAATACCCTATTCCCACAGCTTTAGAGGGAAGCTTCCTCAACTCATGAATTTATTATCCACAGTTTATATGTTGCTGTCATAAATTTTCAGGGTCCAAGCAAACTTTGATGCCGATTTTGATATTCCCCATCAATTATGTCATCTTTGGCGATTTACTGCATTGAGATCTATTTGTAGTTTAGAATAAAGTAGTGACTGATATCCATAACTTAATGCCAGGACACTGGACATCACTAGGAAATCTCAAGAGTATTTGCTTCTGGTAGCAAATTAAGTAGAAATGAGTCATTGAGCAAATGTGATTTATTTAATTCACATCCTAGAGGAATGTATCCAGTAATTCTTCATCTTGCCCTGATCATTGAAATTCTCAGTCACTTTTAGAAATTTAGCTCTCCTTTTCCCCAGAAGGGGGAAAAAAAGTTTTCAAGAAGATAAATTTTACTCGCCTATAAATTTAGGAGCTTTATCTTTCCTGAGGAGCTTTTCTTGTTGGTTATTTAAAGGCATTTTATTAAGCATCTCTCTTTTAATTAGTTTTAAATCTAGATCTCTTTCAACTGCACACCCTTCTCCTTGTGAGTGGGTAAGTCTCTTCTGTTAAAAATAGGACCTACTTCACGCTTAGAAAAATGCACTGATTCCGCTAACATCTGGTCTAAACACCAGGAGTTGTGATAATAGGTACTCACACATAGGTCTGCGAGATGTCAGTGTGTTAGCTGCTGCTTGACGCCAACTCATGCACCAACAGGTATAATTAGAAGATAAGGGGGTTTCTCACAAAGCTAAAACCAACTGATTTTCCACTTTAAGAAAATCAAGGAAGTTTTCTAACAAGATTACCTGACTTTCAGTGTTATTCACATAATTAAATGGACGGTTTTCCATCCTTAAAGAGCGAGCGCCTGGATTAAAAATAGAGCAATGTATTCCTTTTTGAAACATTTCTACAGAAAATAATATATTAATAATGGGGCATAATTAGAATAGTATTTCCTCACTCTGTTTATGTATCTTTGTTTCTCTTGTTCATCTCTCTTGCTCACACACACTCACATACTCACACAATATCCTGACTCATTACATTGTCCTCTCTCTCCCAAGTAGCACAACACCTTGCTCTTAAAATAACTCCCATCTATCCTGTGCCTAAAATTATGTTTACATTCTAAACCAGTTCCACAAGAAAACAGAAAACTCTACATTCAGGAACTGATCTCCAGATCCTTTCCCAAGAGTAAACCACTCTTCAGTTGTGTTCAAAGGACTCATGGTCCCCATCTTTTTCATTCTTGGCTCTTGCATGCTGGAAGCCTTGGTCTTCAACCTTCCACTTCTTCTCTTGCATTCATTTTCTCTTTACTGTAGAATATGGTCTTCAACTCCAGGAGACCAGCAATGACCATGTAATTTATAAGCTCCTGGAGTTTCAAGATGAGGGTTAACAGTGGTATTTCATTTTTGCACATTTCTGCATTCACTGGGTTCTATTCCCTCCAGTGCCAGAGCAAGGCTGATTCAAGATCCCACCACTATAAATGAGGTGTGTCCTCAATAGACAATACTGAAGAAAGACTATGTCCAAGTTCACTGCCCTATAATATCTGAAGTCTTTAGTAAGACATTGCTCCTCAACCTTTTGGCTAAGATCAAGTGAAGTCTTAATTAAGTAAGAACCCCTGAGAAAATAAGAACAAATCAGCAGCTATCTCCACAAGCCTTCCACTTGGAACTTCTTTGCAGCAGGGAGAGAGGTGTTTCTGACCAAGATTCAAAAGCTATCTATCTGAAACCAAAACTCTATAGCGTTCATTCCTTTAAACTTGCACCTTCTTTGGTACTGGTTTGAGAAAAAATCCTCCTTCTGTAGAAAATACAGACTCTTGTTTTTCTTTTTCAATTTCTGGATATTGGTTTCATGATTACAGTCAAGAGCAGCCTTGGTTGACCACTGGTATTGCCATTTACAGGGACCAGGAAGACGACTAAGAGTAACTCCATGGAAATCAATGTCAGGATTTGTCAAAGTCATGAGTCGACTGATAGTCTGACTATAGTAACTTGTTCGTCTAGTTAACTGATTATTAGACCTTTAGGTCGGGCTTCAATTAATAATCCCATTTTTGTTCTTTAGAAGTGGAGATGGGTATTTTGTGACAGCTCACTTGGAATATTTTTCCCCATGACAAAATAGTTGCATTCTTACTTTGTGTTATAAAAATCTGAGGCCATCATTAGCATCTCTCTCTGCTCCACAGACCTTTTAAGCAAGGTTGGACTCTGTTTCCTATCACTGATGACCTCTATTCCCAGCACAAGGACTGTGGCCTTCTATCTAGGCACTGATCCTTTGAAGAGTTCCAAATTTTCATAAAAGGGCAACAACCCTTCCTCAGATTCCATGATGATTAAAACCCATAATTGTGCCTTTACCTAGTTAAGTATATTTTGCTTATGGTTATAAAAGGAACTTTTCTTTAATCACAAGAAAAACTGGAAATTCAGTTTTGCTATACCATTTGTTGTTATTCTTATTAAAGTTAAAAATTATAAATTCTCCTTCTTTCTTAAGCTTGTGAATTTAGGTGGCCCATCATACCATCTATTTATAATCTAACCAACTTTAGCAATTATTTCTAAAGGACCTGAAAATACTATTTGGTTGTATGAACAAAATTCGCTGAATACATTTAAACATATGTAACAGCTGTTTGTTAAACCTGTGACTTGTGCTTCCTTTGTAACATTCTTATCTCTGACAATACAAATCGCCAACATGTAAGTAATGCCTAAACATAATTCAATTTATAAATACAATGAATCTAAAATTATTAATATTCCCCACACTGTTTATTCACTTGGTACACTTTCTTAAATTTGTGAGATTGAATCCATTACTCAGTTACACATTTTCCATTAGACGTGTGGGAGCTGCCAAGCTTACACCATTTTCTCTGACATGTTTATAACTATATAAAACCTCAAATATACACAATTCTTTTTTAACACTGAAAGATCAAGACCATGATTTTTGGCTTCTAAGCCTCTAAAAACCTATTATTTAATATCTAATACTTAGTATTTCAGCAGAAATTATGTAACAAATACTAGTTATAAAGCAGAGTCATAACGAGAACTTTGAACATCCCACCCAAGTCAGAAGTAAAAGAAAGTGGTAATATTGTCTTTATGAGTTCTGTCCCTATTTTATCACCACACTTCAGCCTAGACACAACCTACTGTCTATTCAAATATTTGTTTTAGTTTATCATCCCTTGCCTATTTTCAGGTATATTTATTTTACCATTTATGTATATATATATTTATATATTATATATAAATATATATATTATATAAAATATATAAATTATATATAAAATATATTATACAATATATCTTTTGGGGGGCTTTGTGACATTTTTAAAAAATTGTACTGAGCCTGGGTGGCTCAGTGGATTAAAGCCTCTGCCTTCAGCTCAGGTTGTGATTCCAAGGTCCTGGGATCGAGCCCCACGTCGGGCTCTCTGCTCGGCAGGGAGCCTGCTTCCTCTCTCTCTCTCTGCCTGCCTCTCTGCCTACTTGTGATCTCTCTCTGTCAAATAAATAAATAAAATCTTTAAAAAAAATTGTTTGTACCAAACTCTTAAACTCTTAAACATCCCAAAATATTAAGAGACACTCTCATGAAAGACGACTCCCAGTAAACCATGCCTACTCAATTTTTAATCCTCTCACACCTAGAGACTTTTATGTCCCCCAGCTGCTATTGTGAAATCCTTTTTGTATTCTCAATGTCATGGGTTTCAAATAAGAGCAATGAGCATCTTAGAACACACGTTCAATTCTCTGCTCAGAGGAGTTTGTGACTTTTACCAATAAAATTGATTACCTTTTATATTCTGTCTAAGATGTATAGATCTGTACACAGCTGACTGTAAAAACACCTGAACTTCATCATATCCTTAAAGATGAAAAACGTCTATTTCAAGACTTAAAATTTATGAGATCATGCTTGATTTTAAAGTTAGGGCCCAAATATTACTGATATTTGAAATGATATTAGATTGGTATTAGGAGTTCTCAAACTGCTTACTTGAGATCACTCTCCAATACAAAAAAAAAAAAAAAAATCTTATACAGGAGCTTTTAATTTGTTCTAGGTTTAAATCATACACCACTTCCACTGTCTACCCATCTTTACAAAGGTAAAAGGTAAGATTCCCCTGTTTTATTTTATCCTCACAAGAACAAAGTGATCTATTTACATATGTGTAGGCTACAAATCTTTACTCTTACAATAAGATAAACTCAACACTGGACCTCCAAGTCTATATTAGGCCTTTCTACCTTTCCGCTATTTAAAGTAGGAAGTGGAAAGCTTAGACTCAGGTATTTTGGAAACACAACCATCTGCACATTGACATTCCTTCTGTTCCTTTTAAATTCAACAGCTCTCAAGTTTCAGCATCGTGAGGGATGACCCAGTGGGGTTCTATACACAAAGAGGGCATCTCACTTGACTGAAGACTTGAGACTGTCTCAAGTAAATGTAACTGAACATAATTTTAGCCATAGGCCTTGACTCTAAGACCCAGCCCTCTCTTAAGGAGGCATTTCTTCTCTTTATTTTTAACTCACTTCTGATAAATACCCTCCAAATGTTCAGCTTTGAGAAACAGCATTTGTCAGGGATGGCCAGTCACCTTTCCATTCACTTAAATGGAAATCCTTAAGTCAAAGATTTTGCTGATAGTTTTCAGGAGATCTAAAATGCCCCAAAATTCTATGCCAAAGTGGCTTTCGCATTTCAGAGTGGCCAAATGCATTTCAGAAGAGCGGCTCACTGCTTTCAGCAGATGATCTAAGTCAGCAGTTCCCAACATTTTTTATGCTATGGTACAAACAGAAAATTATGATATTTGCATAGTACACTGGGGAAAACTCAATGGTTTTGATGATACCTAGGTGGGGAGTGATTTTAAAACTCATTACATTTTCTTATTATGCAATTAGAACCATGAAATGCAAAGCATGAGAGAGGAAAATAATCATCACATATACACAAAATGTCCAAATATTTTCAAATATTTATTTATTTTATTTTATTAGTATTGTATTTATTTGACAGAGACAGACACAGTGAGGAGAGGGAGTAGCAGGCTTCCCGCTGAGCAAAGAGTCCGATGTGGGGCTTGATCCCAGGACTCTGAGATCAAGACCTGAGCTGAAGGCAGACACTTAACGACAGCCACCCAGGCGCCCCCAAATATTTAATAAAAATATCTAGCTTGCTTTTGTGAGCCTAACTTTTCAGTATGAATTTTCTTTTTTTTTCCCCCGTAGAGTGATAGAGCAAGCATATGAGTGCTTAGGGGGGTGGGGCAGAGGAAGAAGGAGAGAGAGATTCTCAAATAGACTCCCCACGGAGCACACAGAGCCTGACACAGGGCTTCATCTCAGGATCCCAAGACCACAACCTGAGCCAAAATCAACAGTCAGGTGCTTAACCAACTGAGCCACCCAGTCACACCTCAAGTTTAATTCTTAAGATGGCTACATGCATTTCTCGGTGAAGTCATTTTAATCATGGTGTATTCAAAATCTTGAGAGTCACAATGAGTGAAAAATTTTGTTGGCACACAGGTAACAAGAAGTAGAAACATGGCTAAAGGTGAAGTACCAGGGACCATATCTCCATATGCATGTCAAACAAGCAATTCCACACAAAATATATTAAAGAATGATATCCAATAAAGTAGAGAACAAACAGCAAATGACAGTGATCTCTGAGAAAGAAAACAAATGAGCTGAGTCTTAAAGCCCAAGCCTAGGGGCATCTGGGTGGCTCAGTCACTAAGACTAGCCCAAGCCTATAGCTCTACAAGAACACACAAGTTATGGAGCACAAGTTATGGAGCTGGGACAATGAAGCCAACTGCCTGAGTTGATGAGAAGGAGGTAAGGACTTGGAAATATTAAGAAAGCTAAAGCTCATAGACAGGATATCAGGGAGGAAAGGACTGCAGAGAGTAATTTGTGACTATCACAAATATTAATTGGAGACCAGCACAGGTCCCATTCAAGTATTCAGCAAAGTCCTGATCAGTAGGTACACAAGAAGGAAAGTACCTAAAGCCAGGTAGAAAACCATCTAAAAGAATAAGACAACTAATAGCTCATAGGGCATTGGCAAGAATGAGAAAGATCTTGGCCCACTAATAGGCAACAGCTGACCCTAAACTGAGACACTGTTCTGGACCCACCTAACAAATCCTAAAAATCATGATTCAATCGGATCTAACAGCTTCCCAGAAAAAAAGCATGACAAAATTTATAGGAATATAAAAATATTCAGCATCCAAAAATTAACAGCTACAAGATTTGGCATCCAATGAAAGATTACCAGGCATGCAAAGGAAAAACTAAAATGAGGACAATAATTAATCAAAACAGACCAAGTACTAACACATATGTCAGAACTTGTTGGCAAGAACATTAAAATGGTTATTATAATTGTATTCCACATATTTTGTAGAAGTTAAGTACAGATGTGGAATATATAAAAAGCACTCAAATCAAGCCACAAAAAGATATAAACTACTCTGTCTGAAGAAGAAAAAATATACCAGATGGTATTAGTACCAGACTCGGCATTACCAAAGAAAAGATTAGTCAGCTGTTAAATACTGTCATTGAATCTATTCAAAACAAAACAGGAAGAGAAAAAAATCAATTTAAAAAGCACAAAGACCATCAGTGAAATATGGGGAAATTTCGACAAGCCTAGTATACGTGTAACTGGAGTCTCTGAAAGAGAAGAGAAAGATGGTAGACAAAATATTTGAAGAACGTGATTTTTTTCAAAATTTATGAACTATAAATCCATAGATGGAGTAAGTTCAACTAACTCCAAGCACATCAGTCATGAAGATAAATACACCAAGAACAATAAAATCACCTGCTCACAACCAGTTTTAAAAAGAGACTCCTAAAAGCAGCCAGAGATAAGGTATTGGCTACAGAGGAAGAAAATTTACTATGATAATGGGTATCTTATCAGAAATAATCCAAGTGAAAACACCATGGAACACTTTCTAATACCAAAATAGGATGGGGGAAACTCTCAACATAGAATTCTATATCCAGCACAAATGTCTTTCATAAAGACAAATTTAAAACATTTTCAGACAGAAAACTTGGAAGAAATCATCACTCACATCACATACTATAAATGGAGTTAAATTTATACCACCTGGACTATAAATCTATGCAAACAAGTGATGAGCACAAGGAATAGTAACTACATGGGTAAACCTATACCACAGTTGTGTATTTTTTTAGTATATTTTAAAAATAATTGTTTAAATATAAAGGCCATGATGGGAAATGAAATTTGCGATCACAAGATCCTCCTACAGTGCATGAAGTGATAGAACATTGTTTAAAGGTAAATGGATATAAAGTCATAGACTAAATATCCCAAAGAAGTAACTAAAATGGCCAAATATTTATAGCTAATAACCCTCAAAAGGATATAGAGATGAAAAAAAAAAGTATTTTAATAATCCAGAATTAAACACAGAGTAAACAAAGAACAGTTGGGACAAGTAGAGAACAAATACCAAGAAGGCAACATTAAATCTTAGCTTATCCATAAAATTAAGTGCAAACAATCTAAATACCCCCATGAAAAGTCGGATTGTTAAACTGAATTCAAAAAGAAGAACATACATGATGCTTACAAGACAAACACAATGTAAAAATAGGTTATATTGGGCGAAAATTAGAGGATGGAAAAAGGTCTATCATATGAGTACCAATTAAAATAAAGCTGGGAAGGGGGAGTGGGGATGGGATAGAGGGGTGGGGATATGGACATTGGAGAGGGTGTGTGCTATGGTAAGTGCTGTGAAATGTGTAAACCTGGCGATTCACAGACCTGTACCCCTGGGGATAAAAACACATTATATGTTTATTTAAAAATTTAAAAATAAAAATTAAGAAAAAAATAAATCTGGGAAGGTTATACTAGTACCAAAGTAGAATGGAGAATTAATAGTATTATCAGAAACAAAAAAAGTCCTTCATAATGATGAAGGGTCAGTTTATCAAGGAAGCATAATAATCCTACATGTTTACATTTACCTAATATTAGATCTCCAAAATAGGTAAAACCAAAACTGAAAGAACTAGAAAGAGAAATATATCAGTTCAACAGTTCTAGTCAGAGGTTTTGATAACTCCCTCTCAGTAAATGACAGAAGAAGTAGACAGAAAGTCAGTAAAGAAAGCCCTATCAACTAATGTGACCCAACTGCCATTCACAAAATATACAATAAGAGCAGAACAGTTTCTTGTTTGTTTACATGTGGTTTTCAAGTGCACAGGAAACAATTGCTTTGACATAATCTAAACCAAAAAGCAGATTTCAATAAATTTTAAATAACTTATCTAAAATATGGCCTTTAACCACAGTGGAATTACAGTAGAAGTTAATAGCATAATTATCTTTAAGAATCGTTAAATAGGGACGCCTGGGTGGCTCAGTTGGTTAAGCAGCTGCCTTCGGCTCAGGTCATGATCCCGGCGTCCTGGGATCGAGTCCCACATCGGGCTCCTTGCTCCACGGGGAGCCTGCTTCTCCCTCTGACTCTGCCTGCCACTCTGTCTGCCTGTGCTCGCTCTCGCTCTCTCTCTCTGACTAAATAAATTAAAAAAAAAAAAAAAAAAAAAAAAAAAGAATCGTTAAATATTTATAAACCAAACCTTCCCAAAATTCAATGGCTGGAACATCAAAAAGCAATACAGAAAATACTTTGAACTGAATAAAAGTGAAAGCACAATGTATGTCAATTAGTGGGATGCCAGTAGAAGAGTATTCAGTGGGGGGCATGATAGCACTAGTCTACCTTAGAAAAGAAGAAAGGTCTCATAGTAATGACCTTCATTTCCACATTAAGTAATGAGGGAAAGAGCAAATTCAATCCAAAGCAGATAGAAGAAGGAAAATAATAAAAATTAAAGTGAAAATTAACAGAATAGAAGAAAGGAAAGCAATGAGATAAGCAAAGGAACTAATTTTACTGCGAATAGCTAAGTAGACAGGATAGATAAAAATTCTAGCAACACTGGCCAGGAGAAAAAAAGCCAGAGGATATAGACTGCTAATATGATTTATGAGAGAGGGAATTTTACTACACATTTCTACAAATAACAAAAGGTTAGTAAAAGAGCATTACTAACAGTCCTTCCTCAATACATTTGAACACTTTAATGAAATGAACAAACTTCTGGAAAGATACCAACTACAAAGCTCACTCAAGAAGAAATAGAAAACTTTCAATAGACTCATATCTAAGAAAGATTGGATACATGGTAAAAAACATGGGCACCGAGGAAAACATAGGCTCAGAGAGCTTCACTTGTAATATGACCAAATGTTTGAGAAAAAAAAAATACCTACTTATTTTGTTTCAGCAAGCTTGAGGGAACACCTCTCAATACCATTTTGTGAGGCCATCATTAACTCCTATCAAGAGAAGAAAAAGACATCACAAGAACAGAAAGCCACAGACCAAGAGATCTCATGCATATAGATGCAAATATTCTGAGCAAAATTTTACTAACTCAAATGCAACTCTATATAAAAAAATTAAACATCAAAGTGAGGTTTATCCCAAGATTACATTTGTTTAACATTTTTTTTTAAAATCAACCTATGCCAAGGCATTTAAGTATATGTAGAAGAGGCCTTTGAAAACAACCAGCACTCATTCCTGACAAAAACTAAACAAACTAGAAATAGAAAAGCATTTCCTCAAACTGGGTAAAGAGCACCTAAAACAAAACAAAACAAAAAACAAACAAAAACAAGCCCCAAAGCAAAATCTATAGCTAGTTTAACCCTTACTGGTAAAAGCCTAAATGATTATCCTCTAAGATGAGGGGAAGCCCAAAGACATATACGCTCTCACTACAGTCATTCAACACCATACTTCAAGATCTGGCAAGAGCAATCAGGTGAGAAAAATAAATAAAATACATCCTGAATGGAGCCATAAAAATAGTCTTTGTTCATGGTTCATATTGACCTCTGTGTAGCAAGTCAATTGGAATCTACAAAAAGCTACTAGATCCAAAAAATCAGTTTATGAATTTAGAAGATCAACAGACAAAAATCACTGGTATTTCTATATATGAGCAACAACAGAAATTATTATAAAGTATAGTATAGCAACAGAAAATGTGAAATACTTAAGAATAAATCTGATTTTTTTTAAATGTGAAAAGGCCTACATGTTGCGAACTATGAAACAATGTTGAGGGAAATTAAATAAGACCTAAATAAATGAAGTCCCAGATCAAGAGTCATAATGCTGTTAAAATTTCACTTCTCACGGAATTGATCTGTAAATTTTGTGAAAGCCCAATCAAAATGCCCAACTTTTTTTTCTTTTTTTCTTTTTCTTTTTTAAGATTTTATTTATTTATTTGACAGACAGAGATCACAAGTAGGCAGAGAAGCAGGCAGAGACAGAGAGAGAGGAGGAAGCAGGCTCCCTGCTGAGCAGAGACCCCCCCCCCAATGCGGGGTTCAATCCCAGGACCCTGAGATCATGACCCAAACTGAAGGCAGAGGCTTTAACCCACTGAGCCACCCAAGCTTTATTTCTTATAAAAACAGACAACCTAATTTTATTTTATTTTTTTTTAAGATTTTATTTACTTATTAGACAGAGATCACAAGTAGGCAGAGAGGCAGGCAGAGAGAGAGAGGAGGAAGCAGGCTCCCCACTGAGCAGAGAGCCCAACGCGGGGCTCTATCCCAGGACCCGGAGACCACGACCCGAGCCAAAGGCAGAGGCTTTAACCCACTGAGCCACCCAGGCGCCCCAGACAATCTAATTTTAAAAAATTCATGTGGAAGTACAAGTTACATGGAAAACCCAAAATAATTTTCCAAAGGTATAAATGTAGAGGGTCAGAGTGACCTTGTTTTAAAACTTAAAAATCTACAGTTATCAAGGCATCTGTGAATAAATAAATAAATGCAGCAGAATAGAGGGTCAGAAATGCTCCCATGCAGAAGGACAAACGACTTTTTTTTTTTTTTTAAGTGAAAAAGTCACTTCAGTTGATAGTCTTTTTAACCAATGTTATGGGAGCAACTGAATAGCTATCTGTGAGAAGAAAAGAATAAAACAAACAAACAAAGAGAACTATCTACACTTCTCACCATATGCAAAAATGTGCTCAAAATGAATCACAGATCTAAATGTAAACTGTCAAATCATAGAACTGCTTTTAAAAAAAGCACAAGAGAAAGCCTCTGTGACCTTGAGCTAGGTAAAGATTTCTTAAAAATAACTTCAGAGCCATGATCCATGAAGAATAAATTGATAAACTGGACTTCACCAACTTTAGAAACTCCCACTTTCAAAAGACACTTTTAAGAAAAAGAGAAGATAAGCTATAGTCAGGAAGAGGGTATGTGCAAATTATCCATCTGGCAAAAAAACAAAAAACAAAAAAAAAAAAACTTGTATTCAGAACACAGGAAGAACCCTCAAATCCCAGTAATAAGAAAATTAAAAACGCAATAAAGTAAGCAAAAGGTCTGAATAGATACTGCATACACACACACACACACACACACACACACACACACAAATGGTAAAAATTCACAAGAAAACTTGATCATTAGTAACAACAAAATGTAAATTAAAACTGCGAGAAGCCACTACATACGGTCCTGTTTAGTACTGTGATTTTTTTTAAAAACTGACCATTCCAAGCAATGGTGAGGACATGGAGGGACCAAGTCTTTTTTTTTCCCCTAAGATTTTTATTTACTTATTTGACAAAGAGATAGAGAGTACAAGTAGACAGAGTGGCAGGCAGAAGGAGAGGGAGAAACAGGCTCCCCACAAAGCAGGGAGCCCAATGCGAGTCTAGATCCCATGACCCTGGGATCATGACCTGAGCCAAAGGCAGCCACTCAACCGAGTGAGCCCCCCAGGCGCCCCTGGAGGGACCAAGTCTTATACACTGCTGGCGGAAATAGAAAAATGGCACCACCACTTGGAAAACATTTAACAGTTTCTTACTAAGTCGAACATGTACCTATCTTATGATCCAATCATTCCTCTCCTAGGTGTTCATCTGAAAATGAAGAGTGTGACCACACAAAGTCTTGTGTTGAAAGGCCACTATACCTTTATTTATAATAGCCCCAGACTAGACTATCTCAAATACACAGAAATATGTGGAAGAATAAGTGTCTTGATATATCCATAAAATAGATTACTTGGTCATACAAAGAAAAAAAATTCATATACGCTACAACATGCATGAATCTCCAAATTAGTATGCCAGTGCAGGAAGGCAGACCCTGAAAAGGACATACCTTAGCATCCAGTCATAAAGAACTCTAGACTAGAGGTTAAACTTTCTCTATAAAGGCTCTCATGGTGAGCATCTGTACGTCACCGGGATTCTGTTGCGACTACTCAGCTCTGATACTGGAGAGAAAAAGGAGTCAGAGATAATGCGTGAATGAATAAACACAGATGTGTAACAATAAAACTTTATTTACACAAACAAGCAGTTGACTCATGGGCTGTAGAAAATCCCAACTGATCCGCAGGATGGAAAGCAAATCAGTGGTTGCCAGGAGAGGAAGGAGGATTGAGGAGCAGGAAGGAAGGATTCCAAGCGGACAGGAGGACATTTGGGGGTGATATTCATAGGGCATATGTTAAACATATTGAATGAGACACTTAAAATAGATGCAGTTGGTTTTGTCAATTATATCTCAATAAAGCTGTTAACAGAAAGCCAAAAAAAAAAAAAAAAAAAGTGTAAGACTTTCTCAGATCCTTTAAAAAATTTACAACAGTTGACATTTTTAGTTCAAGAAGCTTACGGCTCTTGTCTTTCTTCCATTAACCAATGTAATGTTGAATTTCAAATGCAATCACACTTCTCCACAGCAAGTTTTTGTTTTTGTTTTTAATGAAGTTCTCATTTGCAGTATGTTGGCGTCACTAGACTGCTAGTTGGAAGGGCACATCAATGACAAACAGGAGTATTTGTTACGTGACAAGAAAAATATTTAGATACTCCCCTTTCTGTGCTTGCCAGAAACGTCTAGCCTGTCCTAGGTCTCCCTCACTGTTCCCTCCATCTGAGTGGCCACAAGCAGTCAGTGTACAAGAACGCCAACACCTCCAGCAATTCCATGGCGCTCTCCTTATAGATCAGGAATGGTGCATTCTCCAAGTGGACTCCAAGTATGGCAAGGTGACAGTGTCTCCATAAGTAGGCTCAGGGAATTTGAGACGACCAATCAAAGCTGATGCCCTTGATTCCCACGTGGGTCACAGCTCAGGTACTTGGCTATGGCCACCCCAGACACACCGGTTGCACTGGGGACTTAGGGGGTCCTCACGGTATCACCATCATTCATCCACCATTAACCAGAATGTCCAGCCCACTGTGCAGCTCTGTCCTGAGAAGAGTTTGGCACATGAACTAAGTTTTTGATTCCTGCTACCTTGGGTCCCACCAGGATTGCTGTTGAGTAATTATGCCTGAAATGATTTCATGGTACTCTTCTGAGGGGAGCTATGAGAAGCAGAAAGCACCTGTCTCAAGGTATTCCGGCGTACACAGTAGAGAAGTTCCCAAGAAGCATGTGATGTGGTAGTTTAGAGAATGGGCTGGCGACCCAGAATAGATCTGGGTTGGAATCCCAGTTCCGCCACTTCCTAGCTGCACATCGAGAAGCAGTTCCCTTAACTTTTCTTTGTCTCAGTTTGCCCATGTTCTCTCTTAGACTAACTCCCAGTTTTCTGTGAAAATTAAATGGGATCATGGAAGCAAGTGCTGGATTACATGTCAGAGATTAATACAATTATTAAGTGTGAAGTCCCTTAGAGGAATTGATTTCTGTTCTCAGTATCTGTGGAAGTAGCTTTTCTCAAAGTTGCTCCATTTTTACACTTTATAGATTCTGTAAATCTTTCAAGTTATGTTCTCTTTCCATTTTAGTTGCTAATGTGGTAATTTTTAATAAAGGGGCTCATTCTACTGCCTTTATTTTGTGCATTCTCTCTTCTCTGGCTTCTCTTTTCCTAAACAGTGACCACGTTCCCTCATTTTCCTTGTTGGAAATTTGTCTCATTAAGCTGTATTTTATGTATCTGTTGGGGAGCAACCCTAAATGGTTGCTTGTACTGTGGTCATTGTTTGATATAGGCTGGGGTAGAGGTCATCAAACTAAAATATGTAAAATCGTGGTTTACGTCATCAAACATAAGAACATCCATTTAACCTGCCTTTATCTTTAAATATTTGCTCGTTTTTCAAACTGAAATAATGCCATTACCTCCATCGTGTGACAACTCCAAGTATAAAGTAATGCAGATGAAACCCTCCGTTTGCTCACATTGAACTCACAGTCAGTCAATGGCAAGTGTAATTATTATCCTAAGGTACGGGCTGTATTTTTCTGACTCTATGGTTTATTTTTTCCCCATCAAGCCACGTAAGCCATACAAGAGACTAACATCCTCATGATGGTGCCCACTATCTTAATTTCTGTCACCCTTCTTTTTACTCTTGTTTCTGCATCTATAAAGTGTATGTATTTCATTTAAAACACATGAGTATCAGACTTAGAGCAGACTTAGATATTCATCGGGGCCAAGAAGAAACAGGTCACAGTGAAAACCACCAACCTTTCATATACTGCTAGTGTATTTTCAATGATTTTCCATTTGCAGACTAGAACAGGATACTCGTTTGTGAAGATTTGCCGTTCATTATGGACTGAGTTCAAAAGTTCTTTAAAAGAGCTATTTGGTGATGAGTAGACATGCACCCATTTCTATATGGAGCTAGAAAAAGAGAAAATGGAAAGACCCCAACTGTACCTCTAAGTTCCCCCACATTAATTTCGTGGATTTAATTAATCTATTTAACCTCCATCAAGACTTCCTTTCTTAGGGAGCCTGGTCCCTCAGTCTGATAAGCATGTGCTTTTGGCTCAGGTCATGATCCTCGGCTCCCTGCTCTGTGGAGTGTCTGCTTCTGCCTCTCCCTCTTCTCATGTGCGTGCCTGCATGCCCTCAAATAATTTTTTTTAAAGACTTTATTTATAATAAGGAGGTTGGCCTCCATTTAAGGCTGCTTTTCCAACTTCAGAAATCTCTGAATCTCCTAGAACAGTGCTTCTCAGCCCTGAGCTTGCAGAGAATGTATGAAGAGCTTGTTCAAACAGATTCCTAGGCACCAGACCCAGATATTCCCATTCAATGGGTGTGAAAGGAGACCCCCAAATTTGCATTTCTGATAAGTTCTGAAGTAATGCCAATGCCGACAAAAAAAACCATACTCAGAGCAGCTCTGTCCTACAAAAGATCCTACAAAAGCCCTCTCCCACTATACCATCTTCCTCACTGGACTCTTCTCTCCATGTTGGGTTTTAGAGAGCTAGCACCAATAAAATTTTCCCCTCTTAATTATTATCTTCTTATCCATGCAACACAAACTATTAAGTGGATTTTTAAAACCCTCCAATTGCCTTTTTTTTTTTAAGATTTTATTTATTTTAGAGAGAAAGAGAGAACACATATGAGCAGAAGGAGGAGCAGATGGAGAAGCAGGCTTCCCACTGAACAGGGAGCCTGACATGGGACTCGATCCCAGGACCCTGGAGCATGCCCGAGCCAAAGGCAGGTGCCCAACCTACTGAGCCACTCGGGCACCCCTTCAGTTGCCATTTTGATAACAACTCCAAGAAAGGATGATGTATCGCTTCTCTCTAATGTGCAGCAAAACCTACTTTCTTTAGCATGCGTGTGGCAGGAATAGGACTGCAGCCCCACATGGGTTTGCACTTCTGGCTTATGCCTGGTGCCCCAGTGTAATTATGAATTGTTTCTGCTTTCATTTTCCAAAGGTCTCTGACTTGGATGATAGATTACATGGTCACCCTGACCAGAGAGAACCACTCAAAGTTGTCTGGTTAATAGCTCACTCTTTCTTATGCATTCAAAAACTGGGCGAAACACTTTTCACATCTCCTATGTTATAATACTTTCCAACCCTAAAAGCAAAGGATCATTATGACCATTTTCACATGAGGAAACATTTTAAGCATTGACAGTAATTGCAAAGCCAGGGCTGTCTGACACCAAAGCCCACCGGTAGATTCTATTGATTAGAGCCAAAATGTGATAAATGTGTATTACCACCTATTAACTGACTTTAGGGTAATATCCAGGTTCACCAGTGACCATAAAAAAGATCAAGGTCTGGAAATAAGTTGAAATATACAAACTTAAAATCACAACCTTTATGACCTTTTTACTTTAATCATAGACATCCTATATCTATCAATTTCAGCATGCTTCTATTCTGACATGCCCAACCCTCCAGCTGATATGGAGTCATCATTCACTTAGGTCCACATTTCCTTAAGCTCACTGATTTAACAGAGATTTTCTCAATATATTTCATTGGTTCAGAGGAACAAAAGATGAACTTAGAATCATCAGATTAAAATACAGAGCCATTGAGTAAAAAGCCTTCCTGTTCATGACCAGGATCTAGTTTAGATTTTGACTTTTTTTTTTTTTTTTTAAGATTTTATTTATTTATTTGACAGAGAGAGAGAGCTCACAAGTAGGCAAAGAGGCAGGCAGAGAGAGGGAGGAAGCAGGTTCCCTGCTGAGCAGAGAGCCCGATGCGGGGCTTGATCCCAGGACCCTGACCATGACCTGAGCCAAAGGCAGAGGCTTTAACCCACTGAGCCACCCAGGCGCCCCAGTTTTCCACTGTTTTTATCATGCATTTTTTCTCCTATGCCTTCACTCCTTCCAGAACCATTACTATCTATTTTATGTCTCATAGCTTCATAAAGCTCTTAACATTGTGTAAAGCCTTTTCGTTAACGACACTGTTGTTAAAATCTACCTAGTTCTAGGCCAGAGAAACCTGTCCTTTCCGAGGGAAGAATCTGAAGGAAGCATGAATGGGAAAAAAGCCTGTCCCCAACTTTCATCGAAAACATGAGTATACCCCATCATAAAATGTAGGGGCAAAGAAAATAGACTCACTGATACTATCAAATTTTGAGTGTTTCCTATCAGGAGAAGTACTCTGGAGCAAGACCTTATTTTTTATTATAGAACAAAGACCCAAAATGACAACACAGGAGAAAGTGACATTGACCAGCCCACCTTTCAATTCCAGGTAAAAAGGTACCTATGTGACAATCCTTCTGCTCACAGCGATTGCCTTAGAACATCCAGCTACTTCTTCTTAATTGAAAGTGGTAACAGAAAATGATACCTGATTTACATTTCAAATTTCCACGTAACTCTCGACTTTTATAGTGGTGAACAGATGTTGATACGAGCGTTACAAAGCTGAGAAATACTTTTCAAATTCATGTCAGAGGAATGTCAAATTGAAACCAGGCAAAGAAATACTAAAAGACAAGTGAAATTGCCATGTTTACTAGAATTTGCTTAGGGTGACAGTGTCTCTTTCCAACTCCAATCCTAGGTGACTAATAGTTCAAAGAGTCTTCCTCAATGCGAATCCACGTGTCCACATATGAGCTTGAAAGCCACTTGAGACCTCATGTACTGAGGAAACACACACGCAGATCCTGAGTCCAGCTCGTGATGCACACGTTCCTGATTTCCAAACAATTTTAAATGTTAACTACAAAGCTGTCCTGGAGGGAGATTTAATAAATCCTGGCATCCGTGACAGTGATCATTTCAAAAAGAAGCTTGCAGCCACTAGCCCGATCCACAAACACTGCTGGATCTTGCTTCAGATAAATCTGATCCAAAAAAAGAAAAAGGGCATGACAGAATGCTGTGAACTCAGAACTGACCCCTTGGATTCATTCCCACCCCCAGTCCAGTATTCATTTGAATTAATCCTCTATTCATAAAGCATGACTCCTAAGAATATAGGAGCCAGGCGGAGAGATACACAAGGAGTTTATCGGAAGAACATCCTAGGAATAGGAACAGAGTCTCTGCCCAACAGGCAAAAATATTTGAAGTCATTTATAGGCTGATCCTAAGCAGCAATAGGGAATTTAGGACAGAGGCAGCATCCAATTTCTTGAACTTCCTTGAAGATTATGAATATATTAGCCCCCAGCCTCTCTAGTCTGAGAACTTTTGCTTGGGTGGACTGAGCAAATGGAGGATTTTCAGAATTCACTATGTTCCCTCCAATGCAGAGGTTTCTTCTGGTCCCATATTCTTCTGTGTGGCTGCTATTTAAAGAAAAAGATGGGGCACCTGGCTGGCTCAGTGGGTTAAAGCCTCTGCCTTCGGATCGGGTCATGATCTCAGGGTCCTGGGATTGAGCCCCGCATCGGGCTCTCTACTCAGCAGGGAACCTGCTTCCTCCTCTCTCTCTGCCTGCCTCCCTGCCTGCTTGTGATCTCTGTCTGTCAAATAAATAAATAAAATCTTTGAAAAAAAAAAAAGTAAAAAGGTGAGGGGACCAGATATTGCATGGAGAATATCATCCATTAATTCACAGATCAGTAAGATCTAGTAACAGGCCAGACTCCCTTAATTACATCTGTTGCAATCTGATAAGACAGACTTTACGACAATTTGTCACAGGGGCTCCTGCCTTGAGCCTCTAGGTCAATTTCCAAATAGGTGAAATGATGAAGTCACTCCTCCACCAACTTCCCACGTTCATGCTAGTCTATGGGGTGTCATCTTTTACTTCCCCTTGCCCTCTGATCATTTCCTGTTCTCTCGGCTCATGGCTGAGGAATCCTCTCATGCTATTTACTAGGCATTCACTGGTCCCGAAGGGTTGCCATAGTTCTGACACCCAAGTCATGAAGCGTCTCTGCGGAAGCAAATGGTAGTCCAAATGCTGCGACATAACACACAGCAAGACTCACCCGCGGGCTTAGAACAAACACGGCATTGTCCCACCCGAGGGCAGCTGGTTGGCTCCATGTGGCCCCCAGCTGTCAATGTGACAACTGACGATAATTCGTTACTAGAGATGCAGCCCGATTCGGTTGGCGTTGAGGTCCCTGGTCATCTGACAGACTCTCGAGGAAGATCTGTTTTCATTTCTGTCTGGACCACTAGGGCAAGTCTGGGGCTTGAAGGCAGGGCAAGAGATCCGCCGCCACAGCGGACCGACCCCAAGTCCAGGGTGCTGAAATATGCTGATGGAACGGGACTTAAGGATTTCACGGAAACCTGAGTGAGCTTGTTTATGGAAGTGGATGTTTAGCTCTATTTTCCATGCGTGTACATGATCCTCATTTATGAACGTTTTTAGGTGCATTAAAGACACAATGGCATGTGGGGACGATCTCGAGGCATTCAAGGACTGTGTAATAATAAAAACTGCCAGAGAACTCTTGGCAAGAAATTTAGAAATTTTCTACCACAGGGTAAAATATTTATACCACTCCCGGCAGAAACCTTCAGTAGTGGTTCTCTCTAAGAAAAGCTTATCCTTTGTGATAGGCTCCCCACCCTCTTTTTAATCCCGGATCCAAAACTGTCTGTTTTCCTGTTTCCTGTGGCTGGTAAAGCAGTAGCTGACACTTCTGGGGACTTTAGATCTGGCTTCATGACCACTGAGACTGTCGCTATGGTTTTCAGTCCTCATTAGCAAATGTCTGATGCAACAATGTATTCTTCTCTTTATCTGACTCCTGTATACATGTACAAGTATGTTCTGAGCAGCATTTGTACATGATTTACTGGTGGCCTCTGCAAAGAAAATGCAAGACCACCATATTAGAAAACCATATTAGGAAAATAAGTTTTAAAATACTCCTTTGGGGGCACCTGGGTGGCTCAGTTGGTTAAGCATCTGCCTTCAGCTCAGGTCATGATCCGGACACTGCGATGGAGCCCTGAGTCAGGCTCCCTGCTCGGTGGGGAGTCTGCCTTTTCCTCTCCTCCTGCCCCTCACCCCTACTTATGCTCTCAGGCATGTGCACGCACCCTCTCTTTCTCTCAGATAAATAAATAAAATCTTTAAAATAAAATAAAATACTCTTTTCTTTCAACCAGGTCACAAAAATGCAATACAATTTTGGTCTATTTGGCTTTGCTTTTTAGCTTATGTAGCTAGGATTTTTTCAAGTCACAGTTTAAATCGGACAAAAAGGGGGGGAGAAGTCAAAAGTAAGTCTTCCTAGCTACTCCCATAGGATTGTAAGCTTTGTTGAGCAAAGCTTTTTCTCTTTATTCTTATCTAATTAAGTCCTGTAAGATGTGACTCTGCGTTATTAAGATACGAAAGATCAGAATCTAAATACCAAATACTTCATAACGATGTATTTCTGCCATATTAGGAAAATAAATACCCTGTGTTCACCATGAATGGCACTCAAGCTCCCACCAAGAGAATACCTGGGCCATCACCACAGTACCTCAGCAGGTGTACCCAGTTCCATTCTTACTTCCCCTTCCTTGCCAGAAAAAGAGGAAGAAAAATCACTTATACTCGCAGTTTGTTCTGAAGCTCAACTTGCCTGTTGATACGTTCATTTTCATGCTTTTCTTTAAATCTCAATCTACCTTTACCATCCCCTCGCAGAGAGGCACATTAACATGGAGAATTGAAGATTAAAAAGCCTGGTGGTAGGTATTAAGGAGGGCACGTATTGCATGGAACACTGGGTGTGGTGCATAAACAGTGAATTTTGAAACACAGAAATTAAATTTAATTAAGATTTAAAAATGTAGGAATATGAAAAAACAAAATAAAAAATCAAAAAAAAATTTTTTGGCCGCTAAGATGATTTTTACAGGTGAGATATCTTTTCCATTTCTCTTCATAGAACCATCCAGTGCTGAATAGATAATAAACAGACACCAAACAAGGGAAAAAAAAAAAAAAAAGAGGCCCAGTGCTAATCAAGAGTGTTTGAATGTAACCTGTACCCAACTAACATTCAAACGTGGTTTTTTTAAGAAAAAAAGTCAAACCATGTGGTTTTATTTAAGATTTGCTGTAATACCCTAATGTTTAATCTTTTGTTCTGTATTTCTTTTGATATTAACAAATAAACAATTCCTAGGTTCATAATTTTCCAGCAAATCACAATGAAATTCGTGACATTTTGGAATTATTTGAGGGAAATATTTGCTTGGAGTGGAAGTTTCACAAAGAAGGTTGTGTTCTATTGTTGTTGTTGTTGTTGTTGTTTTCCCATGATATTAAAAAAAAAATACCATCCCCAGAAATGTCTTATTGGAAAAAAAAAATCATTTTCAAACACTCATTTGTGAGATTTGAAAAAACATCAAATAGGTGCTCATGAACATTTCTATACTAACCCATGTTTGGATTTCGTTTTTAGAAACAACTTAGCAAAACCTATATTCTGCTCACTCAGGATGATCACAACCTATCCTGGACAAAGAAAGAACATAGAAATTTCAGTAATTTCCATTCCTATTAATCTCTTAGAGATTCATTAAAAACTGTGTGGTCTTTCCCTATCAAGATTCTGGTGACATTTTTAAAAGAAGTAGCAAAGAAAATAATCCTAAAGTTTATAGGAAATCAAAGCAATCCTGAGAAAACAAGAAGCATCACACTTCCTGATTTCAAGCTATTCTGCAAAGCTATAGTAATTAAAACAAGATGGTATTGGCATAAAAATAGACCAAAACGTCAACAGAATACAATCAAATAGAATCAAATGCTCAAGTAGATCTAAGCATCTATAGTCAGCTATTACCTGACAAGAAAATCAAGAACAATCTTATGGAGAAAAAACACTGTTTAATAAATGGTGCTGGAAAAATTGACATAAAAGAAGGAAGCTAAACCCCTATCTTATACCACTTACAAAAATTAACCCAAAATGTAAGACCCGAGACCATGAAACTCCTATAAAAAACATAGGGATAGGCTGACACAGCTCTTAGCTATATATATTTTTTTCTATAGGATACCTAAAGTACAAGCAATCCAACAAAAAAATAATTAAGTGGGACTCTAACAGAGTAAAAAGCTTCTGCACAGCAGATCAATCAACCAACCAAGTGGGAACACTTGGAACCTATGGAACAAGGAAAGAGTATTTTCCAGTCGTATATCTGGTAAGGAGTTTATATCCAAAATACAGACCTCAACAACTCAATAGCAAACACACACACACACACACACACACACACACACACACAAATACCCACAAATAACACAATTAAAAATAGACAAAATGTCTGAAGGACATGTTTTTCCCCAACAAGATACATGAAACAAGTGTTTGATAAGATGTTCAACTAGCCATTAAGAAAATGTAAATCAAATGGGATGCTTTGCCCAGGCAAGAACAATGAGAGCAAAAATAACCAACTGGAACTAGATCAAACCAAAAAACTTTTTGCCCAGTGAGGAAAATCACCAGTGAAATGAAAAGGCAACCTATGGAAAGGGAGAAGGTATTTATAAATAATGCATGGGATAAAGGGGTTTTATTCAAAAGTATAAGAACTCATACAGTGCAACACCAAAAACAAAAACAAATAGTCCAATCAAAATAAATAAATAAATAAACAGGGGTGCCTGGGTGGCTCAGTAGGTTAAGCCGCTGCCTTCAGCTCAGGTCATGATCTCAGGGTCCTGGGATTGAGCCCCACATTGGGCTCTCTGCTCAGCAGGGAGCCTGCTTCCCCCTCTCTCTTTGTCGGCCTTTCTGCCTACTTGTGATCTCTCTGTCAAATAAATAAATAAAATTTAAAAATAAATAAATAAATAAACAAAAACACACAAAACAAGCAGAGGATGTGAATAGACATTTTTCCTAAGAAGATACACAGATGGTTAAAAGACACATGAAAAAGATGCCCAGCATCCCTAATTATCAGGGAAAGGCAAATCATAACCACAGTGAGATATCACCTAATGCCTGTCTGAATGATCATCAGCAAAAAGACAAGAGATAACCAGTCCTGGTGAAGATGTCAAGAAAGAGGCAACCTCTGCGTACTGTAGGTGGTGAGATTGTAGATCGGTTCTGCTGCTGTAGACTATGGAGTATGGAGGATCCTCAGAAAATTAGAAATAGAACTACCACCTGATCCAACAATTCCACTTCTGGGAACACATCCAAAGCAAGCAAAACCAGACACTTGAAAATTGTCTTCACTCCTATGTTCATAAGCAGTATTATTTACAAGAGCCAACACATGGATACGTACTTCATGTCCAACAGATGCACAGATAAAGTTGTGATACCTAAGTATATACACATATACAATGGCATAGTATTTGACTATTTAAAAAAAAAATACAAGGACATCTTACGATTTCCATCACCATGGATGACTCCTGAAATCATTATGCTCACTGAAATAAGAAGTCAGACAGAGGAAGGCAAATACGGTATGATCTCATTCATATGTGTTGCCAAAAACCAATAAACCAGGGTGCCTGGGTGGCACCGTCAGTTAAGGGTCTTCCTTCGGCTCAGGTCATGGTCTCAAGGTCCTGGGATGGAGCCCCGCACTGGGTTTCTTGCTCAGTGGGGGATCTGCTTCTCCCACTCTGTCTGACCCTTCTCCCCACTTATTCATTCTCTCTCCCATCTCTAAAAAAAAAAAAAAATTAATTAATTTAAATAAATAAATAAATAGTACACCTGGGTGGTTCTGTCAATAAAGCATCCAACTTGATTTCAGCTCAGATCATGATCTCACAATGGTGGGATTGAGCTCCACATTGAGCTCCATGCTCAAGATGGAGTCTGCTTGACCCTCTCCCTCTGCTCCTCCCCATCACTCTCTCCCTCTCTAATGAATAAATAAATAAAATCTTAAAAAAAAAAAAAACTAACAAACCAACAGAAAAACTCAAAAAAAAAAAAAGAGAGATGAACGTGCAGTTCCAGAGGTGGGAGCCACAGCGAAGGGGGATTGGAAAAAGCAGGCAAAGCATACACACTTCTAGTTACAAGATGGTAAGTACTAGGGATGTGATGAAGAGCGTGACGGCCAGGACTAACACTGTTGTATGAACACAGGCAAGTCCCTTAAAGAGTAAATCCTCACTGTTCTCATCACGAGGGGAAAAAAATGTTTTTCTCTTCCTTTTTTGGCATTCTTTTTTTTTTTATTTTATCTCTAGGAGATGGTGGATATCAACTAAATCTATTAGAGTAGTTATTTCATAATAAATGTAAGTCAACCATTATGCTCTATGCTTTATACTTTTATGATGATGCCTATCAATTATGTCTCAATACAAGTGGAAAAATTAAAACACCTGTTTTAAAGATATTTATGAAAATGTGACTTGCAGGGCGCCTGGGTGGCTCAGTGGGTTGAGCCTCTGCCTTCGGCTCAGGTCATGATCTCAGGGTCCTGGGATTGAGTCTCGCATCGGGGTCTCTGCTCGGCAGGGAGCCTGCTTCCTCCTCTCTCTCTCTCTGCCTGCTTCTCTGCCTACTTGTGATCTCTCTCTGTCTGTCAAATAAGTAAATAAAATTAAGGAAAAAAAGGAAAGGGAAAATGTGACTTGTAGGATATACTAAGGAAAATATTTGATTAAGTGATTTAAGAGACAGCTCTTCTACACTCCCTTGAAAAAGTATAAAAAAGAAAGCATGTAAAAAAGAAGCTGGAGGGGAGGTGGGTGGGGGAATGGAGTAACTGAGTGATGAACATTAAGGAGGGCATGTGACGTGATGAGCACTGGGTGTTACATGCAACTGATGAATCCCTAAGTTCTGCCCCTGAAACTAATAACATACTCTGTGTTAACTAAATTGAATTTAAATAAAGAATTTTTTTTAAAAGATTTTTATGAGGCACCTGGGTGGCTCAGTGGGTTAAAGCCTCTGCCTTCATTCAGGTCATGATCCCAGGATCCTGGGATCGAGCCCTGCATCGGGCTCTCTGCTCAGAGGGGAGCCTGCTTCCCCCCGCCCCCGCCTCTGCCTGCTTCTCTGCCTACTTGCGATCACTGTCTGTCAAATAAATTAAAAGAAACCTTTTAAATAAATAAATAAAAATAAAAAAGATGTTGATGAATGTTAAAAAAAAAAAAGTGTTATCCAGTAGAATCTATAATACTGATTAACTCAAGATATGGAGCAGAAATCTTAGAAAAGTTGAGTGAGGAGGTAAAGACATCAAGAAAGGGAGAGAAAGAGGAGACTGAGAATGTACCAGGAAAAAGGCACAAGAGAGAAAAATCAGGCCAATATGGAGCCAAGTTCAAACTTGTGGAGTACTACTTCACCCATCATCTGACAAGATGAAACACTCCAAGGAACAGCCCACAGTATTTTTAGAAAAATATGACACGGGGGTCACCTGGGTGACTATGTTAGCTGAGCATGTGCCTTTGGCTCAGGTCATGATCTCAAGGTTCTGGGATCCAGCCCTGCATCAGGCTCCCGATTCAGCAGGAAGTCTGTCCCTCTGCTCTGCCCCTCTCCCTGCCTGTGTGCTCGCTCTCTCTCTCTCTCTCGGTCCTAGAATAAATTGTTTAAATATTTTTAAAAATAAGAAAAAGAACATGACATGAATATATGGATACATATAACATACATCATCATGCAAGTAGGGTAGGAACATGGAGGGTGCAGTATACCTTGCCACAGGGAACCAATGGATCTAGTGGGCTTGAAATATTTTCTATCAATGTAATCAGTTATTAAAGAGAATTATTAACTCAGTTCCCTGAATTCAGCCTTTCATTTGCATGAGGTGAACAGTGGGAGAGTAAGAATGACTGTCTTTCTGTTCTATTTTAGCCCCTTTTGTCTGTAGATTCCTTCTCTTGGGGGGATTTGAGTATTTACATAAATGAAGATACAGAGAATTAAAGGTAAGTATGTGTATACACCTATAGAACAACCTAAGAATTACCAAGATATACTTGAGGATAATGAGCAGCTCTCTCAATGCTTCCACAGTAAAGATGCAAAGTTTCTGAGAGAAAGCCTCTCATAGTGTTAGTGCGATCAAATACTAAGTATAAAGGAATGCACAGGGAGAACTAGGCCAAGGAGACAATCATTTCATAATCATATGTGCTTTACTGACTGGAGCAGAAGGCCCAAGTAGGCTAATAATGTGAACATGATAGGAGACATCTGTTGTTTGTGACTGTCCAGAATTCCATTTCTCTCATTTCTCTAATAGCCTTGTGATTTTCCTAAGGACAAACACCCCCTTCCACTTCTAATCAATATGGTTTGGGTAAGGTTAAGTCTCCAACAGGGAGCATGTGTCTTGGGCCTGGCCAGTGAGCATATCACAATCCCATAACCCCAGAGATTAGTTTAGGGATGAGCATGTGACTGAAACCAGCCCATCAAAATAACAAAAAGAACTATGGGCAAAATTTGGGGAAAGTTACTCTCTTTCATCTGGTTCTACTGAGCTTGTACAGCATAAACCTAGAGCTTCCAGGGATAAACTCTGCCACTACATGGGAGCAACCTGCTTGGATAAAGTTGCCAATACAAATAAGAGCAACAGCCATGCACAGAAAGAGAAAGTTTCTTGATAACCTTGAACACCCTGGATCCAACTATGCCTGAATTCCAATAGCCCTGAGATCTTTCAGTTATGTGAGCCGATCAACTCCCTTTCCTGCTAAAGCCATTTTCAGGTGGGAGGACCAAGATGGCAGAGGAGTTGGAGACCTTAACTTCATCAGGACCCAGGAATTCAGCTACACATTTATCAAACCATTCTGAACAACTACAGACTCAATAGGAGAACAAAGAGAAGAAGAGCAACAATTCTAGGAACAGAAAAGCAACCATTTTCTGGAAGGTTTAAGACGTGTGGAGAAGTGAAGAGAAGACAGACTGCAGGGGGAGGAGCCAGCTCCTGGCAAGCAATAGAGATAGGGAGCACAAAATCAGAACTTTTATATGTCTGCTCTGCTGAGGGTCATCTGTCCCGAGGCTAAGTGGGGGTGGAGCCCTCACGGGGACAGTGTGGTCTCAGGGCCTGTGGGGTCACAGAAAGATGGGGGTGTCTGAGTGTGGCAGAAATGCCAGGTATCCGAGCGGGATAGCCAGCTGCAGACACAGACCTGAGGGAGAACTCTCAGCTTGGGTTTACCTTAAACTGTGATCCCTGGGACAGTCACGCTACTACTCTTTGAGCAGGGACCCCACAAGTGGCAGATCTGGGAGACTCACCTTCCTCCGGGGAGGAGTGCCAGAACACACAGCAAGAATCTGCTGGGTTTGGAGATTCCAAACGGGGCCGAGCATCAGAGACAGAAACACTCGGTCACAGGCCAGGTGAGCTCACAGCACGGCTGGAGACCAGGGAGACAGGAGGGAGTGACTGCTTTTCTCCAAGGGTGCACTGAGGAGTGGGGCCTGAGCTCTCGGCTCCTCCGAGCTGGAGACTGGGAGGCCGCCATCTTCATTCCTGGCCTCCAGAGCTCTACGGAAAGCGTTCAGAGAACAAAAGGTCCCCAGAGCGAACCTGAGATTACTTAGCCCAGCCCCTGGCAAGAGTAGTGCAATTCCGCCTCCGGCAAAGACATTTCAGAATCAGGGCAACAGGCCCCTCCCGCAGATCAGCAAGAACAGCCAGCCCAGACAAAATTCTCCGATCAATAACTGCAAAACTTCAGAGGTATGGGAATACGGCACATAGAATTCATTGCTTTTCCCCCATGATTCTTTAGCCTTTCAAAGTGAAGTTTTTTTAGGGTGCCTGGGTGGCTCAGTTGGTTAAGTGACTCTTTGAGCTCAGAGCTCAGGTCATGATCCTGGAGTCCCAGGATCGAGTCCCCCATCGGGCTTCCTGCTTCTCCCTCTAACCCTGTCCCTTCTCACACTCTCTCTTAAATAAATAAATAAAACTTTTTTTAAAGAAGTTAAATTTTTAAATTTTATTTTTTCTTATTCTATTTTTATTTTTCCTCTTTCCTATTTTAACCTTTTTAACTATCTTATCAGTACTTTTTAAAAAATCTTTTTAAATTTTCATTGTTAGAGCCATATTCTATCCCCTCATTGTATTTAACCTTATTTTTTGTACGCATGAAAGTTTTTCCTTTCTTTAAAATTTGGGGATACAGATTCTTCTAACAGATCAAATATACCCTATATCTGGCATATGGCTTTATTCTAGTCTCCAGCTTGATCACATTCCTTTTTTATTTTTTCAACCAACTTCTTATCATTTCCTTTTTTAGAATCTTTTTAATTTTCATCTTTACAGTCCTATTCCATCCCATCATCGGGTTTACCCTTATTTTTGTATATATATATTTTGTATATGTATTTATGTATATATACAGTGTGTGTATACATATGTTTTGAGTATATATATGTATATATATATATATATAGTATATGTATAAGTTTTTGTTTTTTCATAATTTTAAGAGGTAGTTTCTTCTAACAGACCAAAATACACCCAAAAATCAAGTGTGTGGCTCTGTTCTATTGAGCACTCTAAAAAAAAAAAAAGTGTATATATATATACATATATATATGTATATATATATGTAATATTTTATATATATAGCTATATTTTACACACACACACACTTTTTTTCCCCTTTTTTCTCCCCTCAGTTTTGAGTCTCTTCTGATTTAGTTAGTGTATATTGTTCCGGGGTTGTTGCTACCTTTTTAGTATTTTATTCTCTCATTCATCTATTCTCTGGATAAAATGACAAAGCGGAAAAACCTAAAAAAAAAAAAAAGAACAAAAGGCAGTACCAATGGCTAAGGACCTAATCAATATGGACATTAGTAAGATGTCAGAACTCGAGTTCAGAAAGATGATTATAAAGATGCTACCCAGGGGACGCCTGGGTGGCTCAGTTGATTAAGCAGCTGCCTTCGGCTCAGGTCATGATCCCAGCATCCTGGGATTGAGTCCCGCATCGGGCTCCTTGCTCAGCAGGGAACCTGCTTCTTCTTCTGCCTCTGCCTGCCATTCTGTCTGCCTGTGTTCGCTCTCCCCCCCCCCCCCGATAAATAAATAAAATCTTAAAAAAAAAAAAAAAGATGCTACCCGGGCATGAAAAAACTCATAGAAGATACTAGAGAATGCCTTTCTGGAGAAATAAAAGAACTAAAATTTAACCAAGTTGAAATTTAAAAAGCTGTTAATGAGGTGCAATAAAAAAATGGGGTCTCTTACTGCTAGGATAAATGAGGCAGAAGAGAGAATTAGTGATACAGAAGACCAAATGATGGAGAATAAAGAAGCTGAGCAAAAAAGAGACAAACAACTACCGAACCACAAGGGAGGAATTCGAGAGATAAGTGATACCATAAGACCAAACATTAGAAAAATTGGGATTCCAGAAGAAAAAAGAGAGAAGGGAGCACAAAGTATACTGGAGAGAATTATTGCAGAGAATCTCCCTAATATGGCAAAGGGAACAAACATCAAAATCCAGAAGGTGCAGAGAACCCCCCTCAAAATCAATAAAAATAGTTTTTTTTTAATTGCTATTACTATCATCTAATAGTAAAACTTACAAGTCTTAGTGACAAAGAGAAAATCCTGAAAGCAGCTTGGGATAGTCTAGAAGACTGTTGGACTATTGAACTCTGGAAGTCTCTTGGAAGTCTGTAACATACAATGGTAGAAATCTTAGATTGGCAGCAGATTTATCCACAGAGACCTGGCAGACCAGAAAGGACTGGCATAATATATTCAGAGCACTAAATGAGAAAAACAGGCAGCCAAGAATACTGTATCCAGCCAGGCTATCATTGAAAATAGAAGGAGAGATAAAAAGCTTCCAGGACAAATAAAAACTGAAAGAATTTGCAAACACCAAACCAGCTCTACAGGAAATATTGAAAGGGATCCTCTAAGCAGAGAACCTAAAAGTAGCAGACCAGAAAGGAACAGAGACAATATACAGTAATAGTCACCTTACAAGAAATACACGGGCACAAAATTCATATCTTTCAATAGTTATCCTGAATGGAAATGGGCTAAATACCCCAATCAAAAGACACAGAGTATCAGAATGGATAAAAAAACAAGATTCATCTATATGCTATCTACAAGAAACTTACTTTAGACCCAAAGACACCTCCAGATTTAAAGTGAGGGGGGTGGAAAACAATTTACCATGCTAATGGACATCAAAAGAAAGTGGGATGACAATCCTTATATTGGATAAGTTAGATTTTTAAGTCAAAAACTATAATAAGAGATGAGGAAGGATACTGTATCATACTCAAAGTGTCTGTCCAACAAGATCTAACAATTTTAAATATCTATGTCCCTAACATGGGAGTAGCCAGTTATATAAACCAATTAATAACAAAATCAAAGAAATACATTGACAATAATACAATAATAGTAGGGGACGTTAATACTCCCCTCACTGAAAGGGACAGGTCATCCAAGCAAAAGATCAACAAGGAAATAAAGGCCTTAAACGACACACTGGACCAGATGGACATCACAGATATATTCAGAACATTCCATCCCAAAGCAACAGAATACACATTCTTCTCTAGTGCACATGGAACATTCTCCAGAATAGATCACTTCCTGGATCTCATTTTTTATTTTTATTTTTTTAAAGATTTTTATTTATTTATTTAACAGAGATCACAAGTAGGCAGAGAAAGAGGAGCAAGCAGGCTCCCCGCCAAGCAGAGAGCCCGATGCGGGGCTCGATCCCAGGACCCCGCGATCATGACCTGAGCTGAAGGCAGAGGATTTAACCACTGAGCCACCCAGGTGCCCCATGGATCTCATTTTTTAAAGGAATATGTATTTTTAAGTTTAGAGGGGGAAAAAACCTTGACATAATTACCTCTGGGAAACTGATCGAAGAGGAGGATTTAACTTTACTGTATTTATATTATAATGAATATGGGCCACAAGCATTTTAAAAGAAATACAAATCTGAAAGAAAAAAAAAATATGTGTTTATCAAATGCCTGATACTCTCGCGTTCTTCACCCTCCCCTCATTCCGGCATCATCTAGCCCTACCTTTGTACTTCATGTACACACTCGTTCATCTTGAGCTTAACAATACCACAGAATTTCAGGGAAGGGGACATGTTATTCCAATTAGGAGTCAAATTATATAACAAAATAAACTCCAAACTCCTCAACCTTAGAGACTGAGGCATCCACAATTTTGTTCTCAACTATCAACACATTTTTTTCCCCCAGATTTTTATATGCTTGATTCCAAAACTGCATCTGTTCCTGGAACTATAGCCTGGTTTTGCTTCTTCGCTTTGTTTTCCCTGCATCTGGATAGCTTATGCATTTCTCTTCATGGAATTCATGAACTCAGGTTCACCCCCAAGTCCACACACACTGCCCATACTTTGAGGTCAACGCGGTCACCATGTTTCCCTTCAGCAGGAGTCTTATAGCACTGTATCTGCTCTTTGCCTTTGTCACTTTTGTTCAAAAGATTTTATTTATTTATTTGACAGAGATCACAAGTAAACAGAGAGGCAGACAGAGGTGGAGGAGGAAGCAGGCTCCCTGCTGAGGAGAGAGCCCGATGCGGGGCTCGATCCCAGAACCCTGAGACCATGACCTGAGCCAAAGGCAGAGGCTTAACCCACTGAGCAACCCAGGCGCCCCTTGCTTCTGTCACTTTTGACATAGTATCTTTGCAAAATTCTCTTAAGTATTACTGAGTATTTTGAATAGCTGATTCATACAATTCACAATTCAAATGTATTTAAAACCACAATGAATGATATCTCTCTCTCTCCAGCCACCCTTTTCCCTCATCCTTCTGTCAACCACTGATTGGTTTTCTTGTGATCCTTTTCAGGATGCCCGTTATTTTGCCTCTCTTTCACATAAATCATGAAGTAGTACACACACTGCTCCAGTCTTGGCACTTCATGCATTTACTCATTCAACCGTGAAGATCTACAAGTGGCTACTATATCCTGGCAACTCTTCTAGGCAGTGGAGAAACAGAAATAAAGAAGTCCTACCCTCGTGGAAGTAACATTCTTAGAAAAGACACAGACCAACAACAAAATCACTACGGTACATAGTAGACCTAAGAATGGACTATAAAATAACCGTAAGAGGAAAGCAGGACAGGAAAATATTATGGAGGTTCACCTTTTAGATAGGGTTGCCTCCAAAATCCTCACTGAAAAGATACTCTTTAATACTGAGCACAACTAAGGTATTAACCATGGGGCTCTCGGGGCAATAGCCTTTTAGACAGAGGGACCAAATGCAAAGACCCTAATGGGATTCTGTCCAGTGGGTTCTAGAGATAGCAAAATGTCTACTACGGTTGTAACCGAGTGAATGAGTGACCTGCCAGTATTTTAAGTATTTGTATTCATCTTTTGGTTATTCCAGATGAAAAGGTCAGGGGCCCTGGGTGGCTCAGTCAATGAAGTGTCTCTGTTGGCTCAGGTCACAATCGTGGGGTCCTAGAACTGAGTCCTGCATCGGGCTCCCTGCTCAGTGGGGAACCTGCTTCTCCCTCTCCCTCTGCTCCTCCCCCAACTTGTGTGTGCTCTCTTCTTTCTCTCTGAGATAAATAAATAAGTTAATTAAATAAAATATTAGGGGCACCTGGGTGGCTCAGTCGTTAAGCCTCTGCCTTCGCCTCAGGTCATGATCTCGGGGTCCTGGGATCGAGCCCCACAATGGGCTCTCTGCTCAGCAGAGAGCCTGCTTCCTCCTCTCTGCCTCTCTGCCTACTTCTGATTTCTCTCTTTGTTGAGTAAATAAAATCTTTTTTAAAATAAATAAATAGAATTCAAGAAAAAAAAAAAACTAATCACCTATCTTTGTAAGATTAGTATGCATGGTTCACCTTAGTTTCTTGTAGTACTTAACTATGTTTCATGAATAGTAACTGCTCGAGAGCTGCTGCATGGTGAGTGGGTCCATACATGACGGAGTGCACACACAAATTATGTGCATGTAAATGATCTAAGGCCAGTGGTATTTACTAATTAAGGGCCTTTCATGTGCCCCTTCCTCAGTGAACTACACTATTCTCCCACATACCCATGTGACCCTCAGCTTTCTGAGACTCTCACTCGTATGGCACTGCTCAGCGGGGCCTCGTTTGGTCTTACAGATTAATCAAACAACCAAAGTAAGCAAAGAAAGACCACAAGGCTGCTTAATCCCTCTTTGCTTCTGAACCAAAGAACATGGGCTTCGCTGCCTACTCCCCTGGCTAGCCGGCCTGGAGGAAGAAGGTACATGTGAAAACCCACATGGCACAAATTCTCCTCCCTCCATCCCGAAGGTCATGCAGATGCGTTTCAGCCGTTATTGGCAACCGTAGAATATATATTAGGTGCTGGGATTGTAGCTCTAATATCCTGACAGGCAAGCTCCAATTTTCTCGAATACAGACCTGTCGTCTCAAGACAAATAAAGGCGCTTGGAGATATTTCTCAGAGTGAACTGAAGGAGGTAAATACACCCAAATTCTCCAATTTGTCTCTGAGCCGCCACATGCATGCGTTTTGAGCTCCTCTAACGAGACTTGCACCTATTAAACTGAGTTAAGCTAAGTCTCTCTCCAGATGAAATTTCAGGAGAAGGAACAACTACTATATTTAAAAACCAGAAAGATGATGTGCGAAGAATGTAGAATTCTTAATAAAAACCTGAATTCCAATATCCCTGGGCTAGGTCTGCCCCCAACAAGCGAAGTTCGCTCTCACTCACTGATTTGCTGCCAAATCTGACTCTATCTTATTGAAGTGGATGCTTCGTGAAACAAAGATCTACATTCTGAAAATTGTTTTCCGCGCCATGCGCAGTGAGGAGGCTTGTTCCATAAGCACATCTGGTCCCGTCCCAGCACGCTGCAAGGAGAATCTAGATGCTATCACCGTGCCCCAGCATGGAAACTTGCAGGAAAAGGCTGCCTCACTACACACACTCAAGGGCAGCTCGTGTCCGTATTTTCAAAGCCTGTAAAGCCATCACATTCTCCTTGCATGCATATTATACTGTTCGTCTTGTTTCTCGTCAAGGCGTAGACGAGTTCTGACAACACGGCTCCAGTTTCTTCAGGATGTCTCGAGGACCATGTATCCTTGTTCAACAGATGCTACAAAATCACTCATTGATCTCCCAGGCATGGAGTACCTAGAGGAAAGCCAAAACCGTGCATGGTGTCGCACATTTTTAAATCGCTAGTTTCCATAACTGTTTACAGGCTCTTCCATTTTACCACCCTAAAAAGTCTATTTCTCAATCGTTAAACCTTGTGTGAGGAAAATTATGGGCTAACAACTTCAGCGTAAGAGTCCTCCGTATACTCTGAAGACTGTCGCATACTCCAATCCTTCTGAGATCTCTTTTGTGACTGGAAGTTGTCTCCAGGGTCTCCTGTGTTTACGCTGAAGACAGGTACACAGCCTGGGCTAACGCTGTGCATTTTTAAATATTTTATTCATTGCAAGGACTTTGACCTAAAACACTGAAGTGGATCTTGGACCTGTGCAAGAAATGTGTGTGCGGCTACAGGTGTACAAGTCATTTGCAACAAGAAAATAATTTGCAGACAACATTGAATGATCAGAGAAGAAAATGCAGTCTGTGACTTTTTAAAAAAAAAAAGATTTTTTATATTTATTCATTTATTTGGGAAGGTGGGAGAGAGCATAAGTTGGCGGAGGGAGAGGGGGAAGGAGGCAAGGGAGAAGCAGGCTTCCTACTGAGCAGGGAGAACTACATGGGGTTGGACACAGGGCTTGATCCCAGGACCCTGGGACCATGCCCTGAGCCGAAAGCAGACGCTTAACCAACTGAGCCACCTAGGCTCCCCCAAAATCTGTGACTTTATGGAGGGGTAAATGACTAGTTCTGAAGAATAAAGTAGTTTTTTAGGTTCAGTGGGTAAATAAGCAAAATGTTTAATAGCAGGAAACATTGAAAGTTTTAAAATTTTGTCTATGTTTTCAGCTGTTAAGAGATTTGTCATCTTCTCTTACTCTTTCAACTGTAAAAGTTTCAGCAACGCAACTGTTTTTGTCAGATATTAATTATACAACTGACAAGTACTCACTCAGATGGCCAAAAGTCATGAAATTAAGAAGAAGTCTTCTTATAATTTCTAATACATCTAGTTACAGAATATAGTTTTCAGATTAGTTATTTTCATAAAATCATTATTAACATGTGAATTACCACATAAAAATGAAACTAGATAAACAGGATAAATATTCTAGGTTCAATTTCTTTAAATAAGTTCAGTACCTTTTCCCAATATCCTATCTACAAAAGTCTATAATAACCTCATAAAGATTAGGGCTCAATAATGTAAACATACATCAGGTGAGCTGCCCATAGCACATCAGCTAGTAGTATTTGCTAGATGCCCAGTTAATGCAGGGTTTTAAGACCACAGCAAGTTCCTTATGTTTTTGTCATTTTACTATCCTGGAAGCACAGGTTAGCACCAGATACTGGATGATTTCTGGGAGTGGAGCAGTGAACAAGAGTGAGAAGGTCATAGCTCTCAAGGAGTTCACATTCTAGTGAGAAAGGCAGACAGTGAAAGAGTACGGAAAGAGGCCAACAAGGTAATTTTGTGGGGGAATGAAAGCTATGAAGAAAATAAAAGAAGGTACTGAACTATAGATATAATAAAGGGGCTCATGGTACTTTAGATCCAAAGATCACAGAAGGTGACATTTGAACAGATACCTGTAAGATAAGGAGCCAGCCAAGGAAAGACAGAGAGGCCAGAACATTCTAGAAATAACAAGTATAAGTGAATGGGACTTGGTGCAAACTTAAGATATTCAAAGAAAGTAACTGAGCAATCTCCAGTTTTGACTATAATGGTATAATGACTATCAGACTTAAAATTCCCACTGTAGGAAAGTATAGAAGTGAGTGAAACTGGGGCATCTGGGTGGCTCAGTCCGTGAAGCAACAGACTCTTGATTTCAGCTCAGATCATGATCTTGGGTCATGGGATCGAGTCCTGGGTTGGAACCCTTCGATGGGTAAGGAGCCTGCTTTGAATTCTCCCTGTCCCTTGCCTTACATTTGTCTCTCTCTTAAAAAAAGATGTTATTACTATTATTATAGTAAGCATGTAAATAAATAAATAACTGTAATAGTTTTCAGTCACTGCACCATGGCTCTCATGTGTCTGGGATCCCGGAAAGCTGGAAGCCACATGCGCAGTGCTCCGTATTCATTGGGAGTCACGGTCCAAATCCTAACACCAAGAAGAGGCACTCCAACAGCCAAGAATGGTCTGGCTAGGCAGAGAACATCGAGTCAGAGTTCATGGCTACTGAAACGGCTAGAACTTGTGAGAGAGGAAACTGAAGAGCAAGAAACTACACAGAAATATGCGCAAGGGTCCCCCGAAGTCTCAGGCTAAAGACTCACTGGGCTATGCATACACGTGCAGGAAGTACTCTGCATGGCATAGCACCAAACAATTATGGCGTTGTGGAGCTTTCAAGAGAGATTCTAGACAGTTCCTAGTGCTCCAAAGTGTGGGAGTGCTGATCGGCCACCGTGGGAAAACCTTACTGAACATGACACACATTTAACTGAGATCTCAGTAAGGACAGAGCACGTGAAAGGAGTTACTCGAGAACTGCCTTAGAAAAGCCAGAATCAACCCTCGACAAGCACAAGTTGAGCCTCCCCTAAGTCTACAGCCAACCAGAACAAGACTCAGCCCCTATTAAGTCAACAGGGCACAAATCAAGATTTTCAAAAATGTAGCCTCTACTACAAACAGCGTATGGTTCCAAGAATGAAATTATGAGACAAAGAGGCAGAAATGTGACCTCAAACTGGAGGGAAAGGATCAGTCTGAGGAAACTCTTGTGAAGATGACACAGATTTGAAGTGAGCGGGTAAAGGCACTTTTCTTTTTATAAAGATTTTATTTATTTGGGCGCCTGGGTGGCTCAGTGGGTTAAAGCCTCTGCCTTCAGCTCAAATCATGATCTCAGGGTCCTGGGATCGAGCCCTGCATCGGGCTCTCTGCTCTGCAGGGAGCCTTCTTCCTTCTTTCTCTCTGCCTGCCTCTCTGCCTGCTTGTGATCGCTCTCTGTTAAACAAATAAATAAAATCTTTTTTTAAAAATCCTTAAAAAATTTGTTTTTTGTTTAAGATTTATTTATGGAATATATATATAGAGAGAGCACGCACAAGTAGGCAGAGCAACAGGCAGGGGGAGGGGGAAGCAGGCTCCCCGCTGAGTGGAGAGCCCAATGCTGGGCTTGATCCCAGGACCCCAAGCCAAAGGCAGAGGCTTATCCCACTGAGCCACCCAGGTGCCCCATGATTTTATTTATTTATTTGAGAGAGAGAGAGAGTCAGAAGGAGAGAGCATAAGAGGGGAGGTCAGAGGGAGAAGGAGACTCCCTATGAAGCTGGGGGCCTGATGTGGGACTCGATACCGGACTCCAGGATCATGACCTGAGCTGAAGGCCATCACTTAACCAACTGAGCCACCCAGGTGCCCTAAAGGCACTTTTAACAACTAAGTGTGTTCAGCAGCACCTGGGTGGCTCAGTCCCTTAAGTGTCGGACTCTTGATTTGGGCTCGGGTCATGATCTCAGCAAGGATGTTCAGCCCTCATGGGTTCCGGGCTCCGCGGGGAGTCCGTTTGGGATTCTTTTCCTCATCCTCTTTCTCTGCACCCGCCCCCAGCCCCATGCATGTGCTCTCTCAAATAATAAAAAAGAAAACCATGTTCAAGGATTTAAAAAAAGAGACACACTAAAGGAACAGCTAAGGGATTGCAGGGAAGACCTAGAAATTATCTTTGAAAAATAACAAATGCAAGTTCTAAAACTTAAGACTTAAGAGAATTTTCCTTTTAGGTATTTTAAATGTGACCAAAGACACCAGGAGAAACCACCACTGAAGGTGGAGACACATCAGCAAAAACTCTGCAAACTTAGGTGCAGAAAGCAAAAACTCTCCAGGAAAAAAAAAAAATAGAAAGGGCTTCAGTCACATGAAACACAATTTCCAGTGTTCCAACATACACACAATGAGAATATAGCAGGAGTGAAAGCAAAGAAAAAAAATTGAACGGAAAAATTCACAAATATGATTTTTAAAAGTATCAATGCAGAGGTACAAAACACCCCATAAACCAGAAACCAATTAACCGCAAAGAAGACTACATGGAAATATTTGTTCAGTTGGATGCTGCACGGCGTCCACCGTGTGGTTTTGGTTGGTTTTACTGTCTCACTTTGAACAGCTAGAGTTTCTCTGGCTTGCAAGTAAGTTACTTGAAGTATGTTGGATCCTTGGAAGCCTTTTTTATTCTTTAAGAGTCTGGAGCAGTCTTTAGCTGAGAGCTAATATATTCCTACTTTTTAGAATTAGTCTCTGGCAGATGTTTAAATAACACATGGTAACTGTTATTATATCATTACTTGTTCCTTTACAATAACATGTTCTCAGATATTCCCTATTCACATTTAAATAAAGTTTGGTATCAGCCTCTGACACACGAACCGATCATCAACTATGTGGTTACCTCTATTTTTGAGATGGGGAAGAGGAAGATTTAAGTTCTAGAGAGAATGTGCAAAGACTTTAAAAGCACGTTCTGATTATGGCTGAAGTTTTTTAAACCTGTATTCAGATCCTATTGTCCTTCCAGGATTTTGCTTGTGCTTTGGAAAGTACTGTCCACTTCTAATATGAAGCCACCAATTAATTCTGCAATGTATTATGTCCAAATGCATGAAAAGCACAGCACAGCCAAAACCCAATGGATGTAAAGGTAAACAAAATCTGTGGGCTTTTAACAAAAGTCACTTCAAACCCATTGTCTTGGGTTTAGTTTCTTTTTTGATCGTGAGAAAATAGGTTATAATTGTGTTGATTACAAAATGTATGCAGACTGCATGTGGAAAAAAATCAAAACACTTTTGCCGTCTACCTTCCTCCTTTTCTTCTCTCTGACTCTCTACCTTTTCTCCTCCATTCTCTCTTTTCCTCCTTGTCTGTACCTACTTTCAAAAATTGCATTGGGGCACCTGGGTGGCTCAGATGGCTAAGCCTCTGCCTTCAGCTCAGGTCATGATCTCAGGGTCCTGGGATCGAGCCCCTCATGGGGGTCTCTGATCAGTGGGGAGCCTGCTTCCTCCTCTCTCTCTGCCTGCCTCTCTGCTTACTTGTGATCTCTCTCTCTGTCAAATAAATAAAATATTTTTTTTTAAATTGCATTATGCTGCACAGAATGGATCTTTTTTTTAAGCAACTTTACACAGCATAAAGCCTCAATAACAAAACTCTTCCCTAAGCGGGTGAACAAATTATTGTATATAGATGCACATATATATTATTTAGCCATAAAAAGGAATCAAGAACTGATACATGCTGCAATTTAGACAAGCCTCTAAAGCATCAGATTAAGTGAAATAAGCCAAATACCAAAGTCACACACTATATGATTCCTTTTGAATGAAATAGCCAGAATAAGCTAAGTCCAATAGAGACCAAAGATATAACCAAGGCCTGGAGATGGGACAAGGGGACATGAGGACTGATTACTGAAAAGGCACCAAGTGTTCTTCTGGCTGACAAAGGAGTTTACAAACTAGAGGGGTTGGTGGTTACACAGCCTTATGAATGTACTACATGCCACTGAATATTTCACTTTAAAATGGGTCATTGTAATTCAGGTGAATTTCACTTCCATTTCCTAAGTCAGTATCTCAGCAGTTCCGGTTTTCTTTCCAAGGACACCACATCCACGAGTAAAGATAAATTTCTAAGTATTTTATTTACTTATTTGAGAGATTGAATGCACATGAACTGGGAAAGGGGAGAGGGAGAGGGATAAGAAGTGTCCGCTGAGCAGGAAGGCTCCATGCAGGGTTCGATCCTAGGAACCTGGGATCAAGATCGAGCAGAAATCAAGATTTGGATCCTTCACCAACTGAGCCGCCCGGGCACCCAGAGGGAAGATACATTTGTAAAAAGCAATGAGGGGGCTGGGCACTCAAGTCACAGATGATAAAACGCCTAACTCCAAATCCTGTCACTAGGCACTGGCTGTTCTGCTGACCAAGAACATCCCACATCACCTAAAGCAGCTTCTTATGACTTAAAGAGTCACCAGAATGGAATGCTGTCCCTCCAGAGATGCATAGACCAGTTTGAAGTTTGTAATATAACAAGCAAATGTCTGAAACATGTACCTCAAAATGTTTACTCTTAATGACGGCGGTTGTTTTTATTGTCAGGTTTTATTTGAAAATCTCGTTTGATGTGGGGACTTTTGTGCACTGCTGTTTGACTTGTGAGAAACTTTAACTCAATCCCACAGAGTCACACCTTTTCCTGTCATTAATATCCCGGTGCCTTCCGGAGCTGGGAGATTGCGGTCATATACCTGTGAACCTTCACTCTCCCCTCCCTGTAGAATAGGAGTCCAGTGAGAATGTTGGTTTGTTAAATCTGAAACCAGTTTTAATGCTAGGTCTGCGCATGCAATCACTTTGTGCATATTTTTGGTTTCCCTCCTTCATTTTCTTGCCCTGTTTTGACCTACTCTGGAGGATTTTCAGAGCATGGCAGCAGCCTCTGTATTTCCATGAGCACCTTGAGCAGTGCTGGGCTCAGTAAAAACAGTAATAATTACTGGCAGAATAGGTTCCAACTGCAGCAAAAATGGAGTTCATGTTACAATCGAATTCCCGGGTTCTTCAAATACCTAAGTGTGATTCCACAGGGTTTTCTCAGAGAAAACATCCACAGAATCATCAAAATATGTGATGAGACTAAACCACAAATAGAGCCATCTTGGATTTAACCCATTTGCGGCAGTTTTTATGTAGATGCAAAACTAGATCTGGATTCCAAAAAGGAGTAAGGTTATTTTCCAAAAGAAATCTCTGGTTTGTGCCAAGTTTAAACATGGAAAAATCCATTTCACTTCCTAGCAGATATAGGCAGCTGAAAAAGTAATCTCCAGAGGTATGGCTTGTTTCTTTTTTAAAAGAAAAATTCATAGAACTGTAGCAGAGGCCATTATCTCGACCTTCCATTTCAGCAGGATGGTGTGTGTGACACAGGTTGGCCTCTATTTCCCAGTCTCCCTTGCAGTGACACAGGTCACGTGACCCAGTTCTCTCCCAAGGAATTCACATTTAAATGTTTTACACCACTTCCAGGCAGGGGCTCTGAAGAGTGATCGTGCTTTCCAGCTAGCTGCAAATTTGAAGCAGGTTCTAGCAGGTGACAGCGACACAAATAGAAAAGAACTCAAGATTCCTAAACCACAGTGGGGACAACCACCACCTACTAACCACCAACACCATCCTTGGACATGAGCAAGAATTCAACTTCTATTCATTCGGGGATTTGTTATAGCAGTTTAGTCTGTGAGATTTTTTTTTTTTTTTCAAGACCTAAGAAACAGTAACAGGAAGGTTCAGAGACCAATTAGACCTCAGAACTTGGGTCAAAATACAAGTCATTATGAACGACCATTCAATAACAAAAATGACAACACTCAAGCACTAATAATGAACTAATGATTCCAAAAAGTGGATCATTCTATTGGCAACAATGTGGAGGACCCGGACTCCTGAGAGCTGAAGTATTTCTGACTTTAACTAAGCAGTGTAAAATATATAGCATGTTGTTCTGGTTAGCTCAAGAACTCAAATAGTTCTTCTCTTTCCAAAATACTCGCAGAAACACCTAACAATATTTTCTTGGTTCATCTACTAAGAGATCTGCAAAACAAACTGGGTTTGGGCAAGTGCCCATCCAAAGACAGTTATTCGTTCTGGTGAAGTATGTATTTATCTAAAGTGATCCTCATGAGAAGAGAAAATTCTAGGAAGGCCCTTCTGAGGAGCCCAAGCTTTCTGTCAAGTGGTACCACTTCAGTTAAGTGATGTTCCATGACCATTTACAAGTCAGAATTTCATTCTTTGCCCTTTTCTCTCTCTTGTCTCTCCCAGTAGCTATCAGATCCCCTTTTCTCGTGCCCCCACCACCACCACTCTCCTCTCCCACCCCTCACACCCGTCCATCTGGTGTCTGCTTGCTGAGCACTTAATTGGGTGCCAATGTTAAGTACTGAGAGAGAGAAAAATAATCAGTCCCCACAAATCCTCCAGAGTATAAGCATAAAGACACTAAAACTCTAATATGACAAAATCTGAGAAAGGCAGAGAGCAACCTTTACATCTTTATTGTTCTATACCATTTATCAAGACTGTAGTATATGGACCACGGCAGTGGGAAAGGGGTAGAAGGGTAGTATATTGGGCAAGAAGAGTACTAACCCACTCTCGGTTTTAACTTCAAGACTCCCTAACTAACTCTGAGGGGCACAACTGCTGGGTCCATTAAGGAAAAATAGTTCTCAGTGGTAAAATATATATATACTTTTTTCAGGATTTGAGGAAAGGAAATAGGGTTGGAGATCCCAGAATTAAGAAGAAAATGCCAATTTCAAAAAACCAAAAGGAGAATGTGCAGGAGTAAGCATAGGAAACACATGTGAGCAGAGTGGAAGGAAGCAGCTCATTAGAGTTAAGAGTCACTGTCACCAGGAAATGATCCTAGTTTGCTACAAAAGACAGCAGAAGATAGATGGATGTTTAAGGGGGATGGGCAAGTCTCTGAGGATAGGGTGCGGTTGAAGTCATCCAGGGGCCATTTTCAGAGAAAAGAAAATACAATCACTATAAAAATTTAAAAGTCTGTGTTATTTGTTTCTTGTAGGAATGTCTAAGTCATCCACATCAGAATAATTTAAAATATGGATTCCACAGGCAGAGTATGTCCTTGAGGATCACCAGGGGGGCCAGTCATGATGCCCCCATCTGCCATGGAAGAAGAGACAACAAAGCCAGGAGAATTGCTTTAAAAACAAACTAGGAGGAAATCACAACAGAAACACTTGTTACCTAGCCTTTGTGACTTGAAGCTTGTTTCAAAGATCAAAACGTTGCCAGCAAGGGACATTTTTCAGCCTTCATATGCCATCATGTAACTTACAACTGTATTTCTTTTTCTGGTAATTTCTTTCTTTTAATATTCCGGTAAAAGGTCTAAAAAAATTTCCATAGATCTTGTCTTCTCTGTGTATCTGATTGTCACAAGATGACTTGGACATAGCCTATGTAGAGAGAGAGTTTAGAGATTTTGAAAAGACCTCTCACCCAAAATTATGCCTGGTGGCTATGCTATTACTATGGTTAATACATTTTGTTTTAAGTGTTTCTCATTCTCTTTCTACACTAGTAGCTCCAGGAGGTCTGGCTTGCATCTCATTTACTTTTATACCCACTCACCTACCCTAGTACCTGACACAGATCCAGAACTCAATGTTTGTTAATTGGGTACTCAAAGGAATCGAGCTAATGACCCAAATATCTTCTAGAAAGTTGAACTCATATATGTGTTAAAAATGGATGAAGGATGTTCAATTCCAGTATAATTGAGTGAATTTGTTTTTCCTACCCTATCCCCAAAGTACAAGTGAAAGACCTAGAAACTCGTATAGAAAACAAATAGAGAAACCCTAAAAGTGGAGGTTCCTGGGTGCCTCAGTCAGTTGAGCATCTGTCTTCAGCTCACGTCATGATCTCAGGGTCCCGGGATCAAGTCCAACATTGGGCTACCTACTGAGTAGGGAGTCTGCTTCTCCCTTCCCTCTGTCCAACGCCCTCCACCCCCGACCCCACTTGTGCTCTCTCTCCTATTCTCTCTCTCAAATAAATAAATTTTAAAGACATCTTTAAAAAAAAATTAAAAAAGAAAAAGGGAAACAGTAAAGGTAGAGGGAAGACAGCCTACCTAGAGATGTCAGGAACCCAAGGAAAGTTGTGAACATTTCTAGGTTTTTCTTTTGGGGGGAGGAGGGGAGATCTCATTTACTCTTGACTTACAGCTGAAGAAGCCAAATATCTGGTAACATCAACAGGCACAGATAAAGTCCCAAGAAAACTCACTCTTTCTAATCAAAGGACCAAGAAGATTCAGCCTAGCAATATAGAAGCTCCTGGACAGTAACTGTTCAACTCTAGTCCAACACCACAGAACACTGTGTCCCAATCCATACCCATGCCAAAACAAAGGCCAAGTAGGGTGCTGAGATCCCATTCTTGCCAAGCTATAATGAAGCACCCCACTCCCATCACCACGATGGTATCTGAGAAGGTTGAGTAGAGAACTTAGACTTCCACCCCGCCCAACCGTAATGGGATAGATGTTCATCCTTCTCCCTGCTTGAGTGGTACCCAGAAGGTCTAATGAGTCATCAGGACTTCCACCACTGGCTTGGTGGCAGTGAAGCCACCCCACCCCACCCTGTGGCCTAGTGGTCACTGGACGCCATAAGGGGAACAGTAGCAAGGCACTCATACCCCTACCTATAAGGGATATACCAGCGGAGACTCTGCACTCCTAACCCCCCCAGAAGCAAAGAGGAAGCGGGTCACTCATACTCCTGGTGAGACTCTTAAATGGTACAACGTCTATGGACAAGAGTTTGAGTATCTTCAACAGCTGAACACACTACCACCATACAAGGAAGTTGTTGCATTCCTGCTCATTGGGCCCACGGATGTGAAATCTTACTTTCATGCAAGAACACGTATATAGATGTTTCGGGTGCTTTATATACAGTAGCCAAAAAACTGCCAACAATCCAAACCCTGTTCACTAGAGGACTTGAACATTTCAGTGCACATGATATGTAACTTCATTCAGTGGAATACTCCTCAATAACCAAAGGGAATGAACTACTGATACATCAGAGCATCTGAGTGATTTCCCCAAAAAAGGCATGCCCCCCCCAAATTACATACCAAGTGATTCCATCTACACTATGTTCTCAAAATGATGGACTCAAGGAGATGAGAAGAACGTAGTGATTTCCAGTGGTTACCCAAGTGGCAAGGGGAAAGGGGGAAATTGTTTTGTGTATCAAAGGGCAAAATGGGGGATCCTGGCGATGGAAATGATTTATCTTCCATGCATTAATGTCAACATCATCTAATGACACCGTCCTATTGGTTCACAACATGGGACATGTCGGAAACCAGGCAGAGAGTACATAGGGTTTCTCTGTGTTATTTCTTAGGCCTACAAGGAACGGTCTCAAGAAAAAGAGCTTAATGAAAAATCACTGTACTTTCTTACCTGGTCCAACGGATCTGTGCAGCCATGTTAAATAGAAATGTCACGGTCAGTCACACATAGGGTCACATATTCTTTTATATTCCATGTGGCTGTGACAAACCTGGGCATTTCCTTCAGTATCATTTTGTCCTTCACCACATAGGTGCTGTATTATCATTTAAGATGTTTTTGCTTTACAAAAACTTTCCCTGTACCAAGTCTGTATTAACTGGAAATGGAGCTATAATTGAGATTTACAACCAAGTCAGTACAGAAGAGTGACAAACAAGAGGATATAAAAGGCCAGAATTCTTTTGCTGGGAGCATTAAAATCTACTGTAAATCAATTTTTCAATCCCAGATACAAGTTTTCAACTATTAAAATCTCCCATCTCTATCTCTGTTAAATGGTCTTCTGAATGAGAACTAGAGTTTCTATTGAATTCTCTCATTGAGTTCACAGGGTCACATGAATTTTTTGACAGCTAGAGTCCCAGTCTGGGAAATACAAGTTTTTGAACTTTTTAACTCCAAGATCTGACACAGACTTGATGGGGAACTTTGAACCAGATACAGTCTAGCTTTCAGATTTGCCTTTCCTGTCAGATTCTTGAGAACTGCATATTCCTCATTTCCTTGGTGTCTGTCTTCACCTTTTATCCTCTGCTTGGCCAGGGTTAGGAAGAAACCATGGAAGAACCCAGGTCAGAGCTATGGGCTTGGCTGAAGAACAACTCAAGACCCAACACCTGGGATATTCAAGCCACAGCAACATTCAAATGAAAGATATATGCTTCCTGCCTATACGACAATTAACATTTCTGTCCTCCTCTCTTCCTTCAGCTTCCCTCATTGGACATGAGCTCCTGAAGACTGCAGAGTCCCATGGATTCTGCACAAAGTGGGGGATACTCTGTGCCCCGTTTCATCTGGGGCTTTGGAAGGACTTAAGAGACTCCTGGACTAAATTTTATTCTACAGGGTAAAAAAAAAAAAAAGGCAGAGGCAGGGGAGGATAGGGCTGTCAAGTATTTTCTTCTATTTAACCCCCCTTTAGCATGCTGAGGAGAGTGTCTCTGAGATCAGCAAAACACGAGCTGCCTCCTCACAGGGAAGACACGCTTTGCCTGACAAGTACTCGAGGAGAAGTCTCAGACGATTGCCTAACTGGGACTGTTCAGGAATAGTTGAGCAGATTTCTGAGGTGTAGGTAGTGTATCTCAAATGTTCAAGGTCCATGCCACACCGGCTGAAGGAGGTGCCACACTAGTGCCGGCCGGGAAAGACCCAAGGCTCCAGGGGTCATGGCGTCTCCTCTGCTTTCTCTGGGCAGTGCACTGAAGCATGCTGTTGCCTCGTAGGGAGCTCTGGGCATGACCACAGCTCTGTGAAGAGGAATCCTTCCTAGTACCAGGAGACTTGAATGAGAATCATTACTTCACAAAACACAGCTAGACTCACGGAAAAATCAAAGCGTGTGAGGAAATAATTCCTACCATCTGCTTAGCAGTGTTATCTTTTTCAGAAGGTAACTTAAGCATCCACATATCAGTAATGGAAATAACTGTACCTCATGGGCTCTGTTCTAGTGATGGAGACCAAGGAAATGTTAAACTAAGGCTATAAAGGTGGATAAACTTTGATTTCTTCATGTGATCCTTCATTTGGTATTCCAATAAATTTCGGCATATGCCTGTACATATATATATATATGTATATATGTGTATACTTATGTGTGTGTGCATATATATATATATATATATATATCCAATAATTGTTTCTACCACATTTAGCCAGGAAAATTCCAGTACAAGATTGTCTTAGATGCATGTTCCCAACAAAGAGTCTAGGAGTCATCTCATTAGAATCACCTGGGACACTAATCAGACACGTTAAGTTTTCAAGTTCCTGGGCCCCTGTCCCAAATCCACAAAAATCCAAGCCTCGGAGTCCAGAACCCAAGAATGCATTTTACAGAAGTTCCTACGGCGGCTGCCATATATTCTAAAGCTTAAAAAATAGTGTTGTTGAGGTACTATTTTTTTTTAATTGATTGCATTCAATCTTATCTGTCAATCTTTGAAAGTAAATATAGTCCTTACCTTCCAGGGAGAGAGATCTCTTGATTGATCTACCCTTACTAATGCTGATCTCTAGAATATATACATTAACATCGAACCACATCAAAATGTATCAAATTATGGTACTCACACTCCAATTTTCCAAAATCCTCTATCTTTTATGAGCTTCCATGAAAATCTTGCAGAAATTTCCACCTTCTAGTGAGACATTTGTCTATAACCATTCCTTTTAAAGAAACTTTTGCTTTTCCTTAACCTTCCCTTTGGGCATTATACTATACTATTGTCTAGTTCACGTTCAAAACTGATGTACTAATTTCCTCGAGTCACATGATTTCTCAGACAAACGTGACTGTGTAGCTACTAAAAGTCTTCTCAATGAGATAACCAGATTCATTTGGGTCAGGGTATATTTCTTTTGAGGTCCCACGTTGGGGGAGAAAAAAAAAGTCATTTTTGTGTTCATCATCACTAGCCATCAGGGAGATTCAAATTAAAACCACATTGAGATACCACGTTACACCAGTTAGAATGGCCCAAATTAGCAAGACAGGAAACAACATGTGTTGGAGAGGATGTGGAGAAAGGGGAACCCTCTTACATTGTTGGTGGGAATGCAAGTTGGTGCAGCCTCTTTTGAGAACAGTGTGGAGATTCCTCAAGAAATTAAAAATAGAACTTCCCTATGTCCCTGCAATTGCACTCCTGGGTATTTACCCCAAAGATACAGATGTAGTGAAAAGAAAGGCCATGTGTACCCCAATATTTATAGCAGCAATGGCCACAGTCGCCAAACTGTGGAAAGAACCAAGATGCCCTTCAACAGACGAATGGATAAGGAAGATGTGGTCCATATACACTATGGAGTATTATGCCTCCATCAGAAAGGATGAATACCCAACTTTTGTAGCAACATGGACGGGACTGGAAGCGATTATGCTGAGTGAAATAAGTTAAGCAGAGGGAGCCAATTATCATATGGTTTCACTTATTTGTGGAGCATAACAAATAGCATGGAGGACATGGGGAGATGGAGAGGAGAAGAGAGTTGAGGGAAATTGGAAGGGGAGGTGAACCATGAGAGACTCTGGATTCTGAAAAACAACCTGAGGGTTTTGAAGGGGCGGGGGATGGGAGGTTGGGGGAGCCAGGTGGTGAGTATTAAGGAGAGCACGGATTGCATGGAGCACTGGGTGTGGTGCAAAAACAATGAATACTGTTATGCTGAAAAGAAATTTTTTTTAAAAAGTCACTTTTGTGAGACTCATGCTATCCTTTCCCCAGTTTATAGTAAGGCAGGAATTCTGCAAAAATACAATTTATCTTTAAATAAAGGGGATTTTAAATTAGAGAAAAGACCATGTTGCTCTTACAGACGATCAGACATCTTAAAGAACTAGCAGTAATTTGTTTTGTATTTACACTATACATCACAGTGACACCAAAAAAACAGAAGTTTTAAAAAAATTTGGTCTGAATTACTCAACTCCTATCCATGTTCGGAGACCCAGGAGGGACTCCTGAATGTTTCTGACCAGTGATAAAGGTTTAGGAGGGACACCACTCCTTTAATAACTTATATGAGAAAACTTTCAAAGGTATAAATCATCCGTGAAATTCTGAGGACTTACATCCCAAAGGATTTGAATGCAGGGATTTGTGTCTTTGAGACTTTTCTTATCTCCAGTGTGAGCCGGAGTATCGTAGGTTCCTGTAAAAGAAAAAATGGACTCTGATAATAAACACATACAATCAGCAAGCCTGGGTGAGAAAACGGGTAAGCTGGCACTTTGTCACACGGAGATGCTCTCTCTGCTCCCAGAACGTGAAGGCATACAGGCATTTGTGACCTGATCAACAACGCACGAGTTCAATCTTCCCCCTGAACATCCTGCTTGCTATAAACAAGTAAAGAGCTCTCAGTCTTGGAACCCAGCAGAGTTACAGCCCAGCCTACTTGTCCTTACGAGGTGGAGAAAGAAAGTCGGGGTTTGCAAAATGAGTCAGAGCCTGAAATGGAGCTTCTGTAAGCCCTAAGACACCTTTCTGAGGAGCAACACTGCCAATTCACTTGGGAATCTTTGTACGAGGTAAGTGCATTTACTCATGTGTTATCTTACAAAGGAGTCTCATAGATTCCCCCCACCCCCAACACCCGCCGCCGCTTTCGGCTTCATCAGTTAGGAACACAGCAACTGATGCTCAGTTACAGAGTCCTGAAAAAGTGCCACTTTCTCCCATGAACACGAAAAAATTCCTGCAGTCGTTGTAATCAGAAAAATAAATAAATAAATAAATGAACCTCCACACCACAAATGTCAATTACCTTATGAACCGCAGCCAGCAAAATCAAAGAAATGATCTAGAAGGACTGGCAGCTCTAGCTCAACGCTTAACACAGTGCCTAGAGGACCGCAGGGCTGTTATCGACCAGCGACAGAGGAGAAGGATCCACGTCACCCCCTGGTCCTGGGGAAGAATCCAGACTTCCATGGGGCAGTTTTTTTTGTTGTTGTTGTTTTCGGCTTTTTTAAGATTTTATTTATTTGACAGACAGAGATCCCTAGTAGGCAGAGAGGCTGGCAGAGAGAGAGAGAGAGAGAGAGAGATGAAGGGAAGCAGGCTCCCTGCTGAGCAGAGAGGCTGATGTAGGGCTCGATCCCAGGACACTGAGACCACGACCTGAGCCGAAAGCAAAGGTTTAACCCCACTGAGCCACCCAGGTGCCTCCATGGGGCAGTGTTTTGAAGCCCCCCACAGGCTGAGTCCAGGGTGACCCATGCACGTCTGGGGTAGTTTCCACGTTTCTCTCCAACACTTTGCAAGTGTGATAACCCCAGTGCCCAAGCACACTGCACCATCAGGTTTTAACTTTGAGGGCTCATTATGTTTTTCCTATATGTCCCAACTTCCTCTTACTGGTTCCTGATGTCACCCCTCCCTGGAGGGGACAGAGACACTTGCAAGAAGAGCCATGTTTGTGCAAAAGAATTCAGGAGTGAAGCTTTCAGGGAATGAAATATGTATGTTGGCCAGTGAAAAGGAAACTGTTCTTCCCAAGACTCATGAAAATCCTAGGGTACTCCTTAATAGCTATGAATTTGTCGAATGGGTGTGCGTGTGCATACACACATGGACGCACGCGCACACGCACCACAGCCGCAGGCATCACAACGCAGAGACACGGTGGTGCATGTTGCTGGAAAAATTACCTAATATGATTTGTGTTTCAAAACACGGTTTGATAGCCTAGAATTATCAAAATTAAGGGTGGTAATAATCTGGTAATTAACAGCAATTTCTTTTATCACCACAGAAATGGCATGATACAAAACAGCAGTGACCTATAATTTCTCTCACATACGATTTGCATACATTATCCCAGTGTTTGTGATTACCCCTGCAGTCACCCAAAATATCACTTATCATTTGCTCTTAAGATGTCAGGGATATGAGAGGGGGCTCGAGTGCCCTGTTTTCCAGAGCCACTGAACAAAAAGGTCATTGCCAAAGGGAAACCTAAACAGGATGTGACAAGTACAGCAAAAAGGTAATTAATGCCATTATCTCTTTCCAGCAAACTCTTTGGTCACAGGAAAATTTTGTGTGTGTGTGCATGCGCACGCGCACGCGTGTGGAATCTTTTCAAAGCGAATTTATTTCGTTTTTTGTTACTTCCACTGTAATTAAAACTGAAATTAAATACCAGAGGTTGAAAAAGCTGAAAAAAATCCAGTTACTCACTTCTAATGCATTTTGCTCCTCCCTGGATCCATCATCAGCGGGAGGGGGGCAAGGGGAGGGGGGAGTGGGATCTGTGAAGGGGCACCTTGCTGCCACCAAACTTTTTAGGGGAGCCTCCAACAGATTTCCAAGTTCTCTGGGGACCCTACAATTTCCTGGATTTTATTAGGGAGCTGTTGCATCTCTCTTCCTATAGAGTCACAGAGTATAGGACTACCAGATCTTGAGACACAATTCACGGCCGAATTTTTCATCTGCCACACACATCTCTAGACCACCACCACACAGCCATTAGAAAATGACCGGTATCTCTTCGTTACATAGAAGTAGAACATTAGTTCCTAGAGGCCCCTCATAGAGGTTTCTATCCCACTTGAGAAAGCACATTCACACATCGGCAAGGCAGGGCAGGTGTGACCGGCCCATGTCGGAGGCCAGAAATGCTGACCAGCCTGTGGGATCGGCCCATGGTAACAGATCCAAGCAGGGAGGGGCGGGCAGTGGAGGGGGCACACGGGATGCCAGGAAACACTCTGCTTCTAGCTCAATAGCCATTCATGCCATTTCATGGGTTTTTGTTTGTCCATGGTATTCATTTTATCAGAGAATTGACTTTAAAGGAAGAAATTGGAGTAAGATTTTGCTGTGATGAGGATAATGACTTCCCACACAATAAAAGCATAGTTATCCCCATTTATGGAAAGTTAATGAAAGGCATGATTCCAAAAACCGAGGTACAGTTACCTTAATTTTGTTTGTTCATATGCCTCAGGTAATAAACACAGAATACAATGTGTTTGATTGGCTAGTTGGGCCACTTTTTAAAAAGGAAATATTCCAAAAGGCCAAAAGCGAGCCAACACTATAAAAAAGGAAAACAATATACGTCTCCTCTATCCTTATTCCACTTACATCAAAGCAATGCCTAGTTACCAGTGACCTACAAATGCTTGCAGACTACACACGCACACACACGCACACACACGCACACACACGCACACACCCTACCCTGCCTACAGGCATGGAGGGCATAATTCTATGTCAAACAAGGGGTAGCACATTACACACTCTCTTCTTCTACTTGCTTCCTGCCCCCCACCAAGCAATGTAACCTTGATATTTTTCATTTAAGGACATATACCAGCTTTACTCTCCTAAGCTCTGCAAGACCTCCATCCTAGGGCTATACTTGGCTTTATTTCACCTGTGCCTGACCAAAAAACACTTCTGGGATTTTTATCGATGAGCTCTTACAAAGAATGCATCACTAAATAAATACCCTAACATAGACCTCCTTGCGTGAGTATGTAGATATCCAGGTCTTCATCTGCTGAATCAGATGTTAAAAGTCAGTCTTTATAGAGATGAAAATCCAAGGAACTTCGACCTTCAAATCATTTGAGACATCCTAGAATTGACAGGAAAGACGGTGTTTTAAAAAAACGGGGGGGGGGGGGGGGGGGGGGGGGGGG